>NC_041060.1:12857283-13106384 GCF_900634775.1 Gouania willdenowi | reverse complement strand
AAAAGTAAGACTATAGCAAGGCATTTTTTTCAAAAAATTCCGAAAAAAAAAATTGAGTTAGGACCATCATCAGACCCTAAAAACTACTGCAAATATAATGCACACACTTAAAAAGGGCTAAATAAGCAGTAAGGCACAAAAAATGACAAAAAACAAAAAAAAAAAAAAAATAAAAAGTAAGGCTATAGCAAGGCATTTTTTTCAAAAAATTCCAAAAAAAAAAAAATTGAGTTAGGACCATCATCAGACCCTAAAAACTACTGCAAATATAATGCACATACTTAAAAAGGGCTAAATAAGCAGTAAGGCACAAAAAATGACAAAAAACAAAAATCACCAAAAAAAAAAGTAAGGCTATAGCAAGGCATTTTTTTCAAAAATTAAAAAAAAAAAAAAATTGAGTTAGGACCATCATCAGACCCTAAAAACTACTGCAAATATAGTGCACATACACTAAAAGGGCTAAATAAGCAGTAAGGCACAAAAAAATGACAAAAAACAAAAAAATAAATAAAAAGTAAGGCTATAGCAAGGCATTTTTTTAAAAAAATTTAAAAAAAAAAAAAAAAAAAATCTAGTTAAGACCATCATCAGACCCTAAAAACTACTGCAAATATAATGCACATACTTAAACAGGGCTAAAAAGGCAGGAAGACACAAAAAATGACACAAAACAAAAATCACCCTAAATAAAAATCACCCAAAATAAAAAGAAAGGTTATAGCAAGGCATTTTTTTCAAAAAAATTCTAAAGAAAAAAAATTGAGTTAGGACCATCATCAGACCCTAAAAACTACTGCAAATATGATGCACATACTTAAAAAGGGCTAAATAAGCAGTAAGGCACAAAAAATGACAAAAAACAAAAATCACCAAAAAAAAAAAGTAAGTCTATAGCAAGGCATTTTTTTCAAAAAAAAAATCCAAAAAAAAAAATTGAGTTAGGACCATCATCAGACCCTAAAAACTACTGCAAATATAATGCACATACTTAAAAAGGGCTAAATAAGCAGTAAGGCACAAAAAATGACAAAAAACAAAAATCACCAAAAAAAAAGTAAGGCTATAGCAAGGCATTTTTTTCAAAAATTAAAAAAAAAGAAAAAAAAAAAAAGAGTTAGGACCATCATCAGACCCTAAAAACTACTGCAAATATAATGCACATACTTAAAAAGGGCTAAATAAGCAGTAAGGCACAAAAAATGACAAAAAACAAACATTACCAAAAAAAAAAAAAAGTAAGGCTATAGCAAGGCATTTTTTTCAAAAAATTCCAAAAAAAAAATTGAGTTAGTACCATCATCAGACCCTAAAAACTACTGCAAATATAATGCACATACTTAAAAAGGGCTAAATAAGCAGTAAGGCACAAAAAATGACAAAAAACAAAAATCACCAAAAAAAAAAAAGTAAGGCTATAGCAAGGCATTTTTTAAAAAAAAAAAATCCAAAAAAAAAAAATTGAGTTAGGACCATCATCAGACCCTAAAAACTATTGCAAATATAATGCACATACTTAAAAAGTGCTAAATAAGCAGAAAGGCACAAAAAATGACAAAAAACCAAAATCACCAACAAAAAAAAAGTAAGGCTATAGCGAGGCATTTTTTTCAAAAAATTCCAAAAAAAAATTGAGTTAGGACCATCATCAGACCCTAAAAACTACTGCAAATATAATGCACATACTTAAAAAGGGCTAAATAAGCAGTAAGGCACAAAAAATGACAAAAAACAAACATTACCAAAAAAAAAAAAGTAAGGCTATAGCAAGGCATTTTTTTCAAAAAATTCCGAAAAAAAAAATTGAGTTAGGACCATCATCAGACCCTAAAAACTACTGCAAATATAATGCACATACTTAAAAAGGGCTAAATAAGCAGTAAGGCACAAAAAATGACAAAAAGCAAAAAAAAAAACAAGAAATAAAAAGTAAGGCTATAGCAAGGCATTTTTTTAGAAAATTAAAAAAAAAAAAAAAATTGAGTTAGGACCATCATAAGACCCTAAAAACTACTTCTAATATAATGCACATACTTAAAAAGGGCTAAATAAGCAGTAAGGCACAAAAAATGACAAAAAACAAAAATCACCAAAAAAAAAAAAAAAGTAAGGTTATAGCAAGGCATTTTTTTCAAAAAAAAAATCCAAAAAAAAAAAATTGAGTTAGGACCATCATCATACCCTAAAAACTACTGCAAATATAATGCACATACTTAAAAAGGGCTAAAAAAGCAAAGAGGCACAAAAAATGACAAAAAACAAAAAAACCAAAAAATAAAAAGTAAGGCTATAGCAAGGCATTTTTTTCAAAAATTAAAAAAAAAAAAAATTGAGTTAGGACCATCATCAGACCCTAAAAACAACTGCAAATATAAAAAAAAGTAAGGCTATAGCAAGGCATTTTTTTCAAAAAATTCCAAAAAAAAATTGAGTTAGGACCATCATCAGACCCTAAAAACTACTGCAAATATAATGCACATACTTAAAAAGTGCTAAATAAGCAGAAAGGCACAAAAAATAACAAAAAACAAAAATCACCAAAAAAAAAAGTAAGGCTATAGCAAGGCATTTTTTTCAAAAAATTCTGAAAAAAAAAATTGAGTTAGGACCATCATCAGACCCTAAAAACTACTGCAAATATAATGCACATACTTAAAAAGGGCTAAATAAGCAGTAAGGCACAAAAAATGACAAAAAAAACAAAAATCACCAAAAAAACAAAAGTAAGGCTATAGCAAGGCATTTTTTTCAAAAATTAAAAAAAAAAAAAAAATTGAGTTAGGACCATCATCAGACCCTAAAAACTACTGCAAATATAATGCACATACTTAAAAAGGGCTAAATAAGCAGTAAGGCACAAAAAATGACAAAAAACAAACATTACCAAAAAAAAGAGTAAGGCTATAGCAAGGCATTTTTTTCAAAAAATTCCAAAAAAAAAATTGAGTTAGGACCATCATCAGACCCTAAAAACTACTGCAAATATAATGCACATACTTAAAAAGGGCTAAATAAGCAGTAAGGCACAAAAAATGACAAAAAAAACAAAAATCACCAAAAAAAAAAAGTAAGGCTATAGCAAGGCATTTTTTTTCAAAAAATTCCAAAAAAAAAAAAATTGAGTTAGGACCATCATCAGACCCTAAAAACTACTGCAAATATAATGCACATACTTAAAAAGGGCTAAATAACAAAAATCACCAAAAAAAAAAAGTAAGGCTATATCAAGGCATTTTTTTCAAAAATTAAAAAAAAAAAAAAAAATGAGTTAGGACCATCATCAGACCCTAAAAACTACTGCAAATATAATGCACATACTTAAAAAGGGCTAAATAAGCAGTAAGGCTCAAAAAATGACAAAAAACAAACATTACCAAAAAAAAAAAAGTAAGGCTATAGCAAGGCATTTTTTTCAAAAAATTCCAAAAAAAAATTGAGTTAGGACCATCATCAGACCCTAAAAACTACTGCAAATATAATGCACATACTTAAAAAGGGCTAAATAAGCAGTAAGGCACAAAAAATGACAAAAAACAAAAAAAAACAAAAAATAAAAAGTAAGGCTATAGCAAGGCATTTTTTTAAAAAATTCCAAAAAAAAAAAAATTGAGTTAGGACCATCATCAGACCCTAAAAACTACTGCAAATATAATGCACATACTTAAAAAGGGCTAAATAAGCAGTAAGGCACAAAAAATGACAAAAAACAAAAATCACCAAAAAAAATAAGTAAGGCTATAGCAAGGCATTTTTTTCAAAAATTAAAAAAAAAAAAAAAATTGAGTTAGGACCATCATCAGACCCTAAAAACTACTGCAAATATAGTGCACATACACTAAAAGGGCTAAATAAGCAGTAAGGCACAAAAAAATGACAAAAAACAAAAAATAAATAAAAAGTAAGGCTATAGCAAGGCATTTTTTTAAAAAAATTTAAAAAAAAAAAAAAAAAAAACTAGTTAAGACCATCATCAGACCCTAAAAACTACTGCAAATATAATGCACATACTTAAACAGGGCTAAAAAGGCAGGAAGACACAAAAAATGACACAAAACAAAAATCACCCTAAATAAAAATCACCCAAAATAAAAAGAAAGGTTATAGCAAGGCATTTTTTTCAAAAAAATTCTAAAGAAAAAAAATTGAGTTAGGACCATCATCAGACCCTAAAAACTACTGCAAATATGATGCACATACTTTAAAGGGACTAAATAAGCAGTAAGGCACAAAAAATGACAAAAAACAAAAATCACCAAAAAAAAAAAAAAGTAAGGCTATAGAAAGGCATTTTTTTCAAAAAAAATCCCCAAAAAAAAAAATTGAGTTAGGACCATCATCAGACCCTAAAAACTACTGCAAATATGATGTGCACACTTAAACTAGGGTGTCATTACAATAAGGCATGAAAAATGAGAAAAAGTGACAAACACCCCAAATCAGAGGTAAGGCTATAGTCAGCCATAAAAATGAAAAAAACTTTGGATATTTTTTTTTTTGATAAAGCTATCACAAGACCCTAAAAACTAGTGCAAATATGATGTGCACACTTAAACTAGGGTGTCATTACAGTAAGGCATGAAAATATAGACAAAAGTGACAAACACTAAAAATCAGAGGTAAGGCTATAGTAAGGCATGAAAATGAAAAAAAACTTTTGATTTTTTTTTTGAGATAAAACTATCACAAGACCCTAAAACTAGAGTAAATAAGATGCGCATACTTAAACTGGGGTGAAAATGCAGCAAGGCATGAAAAATGAGAAAAAGTGACAAACACCCCAAATCAGAGGTAAGGCAAAAAATGGAAAAAAAACTTTGGATTTTTTTTTTTGAGATAAAGCTATCACAATACTCTAAAAACTAGTGTAAATAAGATGTGCACACTTAAACTGGGGTGAAAATGCAGCAAGGCATGAAAAATGAGAAAAAGTGACAAACAACCCAAATCAGAGGTAAGGCTATAATAAGGCATAAAATGAAAAAACTTTGGATTTTTTTTTTTTTAGATAGAGCTTTCACAAGACCCTACAAACTAGTGTGAATAAGATGTGCACACTTAAACTAGGGTGACATTACAGCAAAACATGAAAAATGAGAAAAAGTGACAAACACCCCAAATCAGAGGTAAGGCTATAGTCAGCCATAAAAATGAAAAAAACTTTGGATTTTTTTTGTTTTTTGATAAAGCTTTCACAAGACCCTAAAAACTAGTGCAAATATGATGTGCACACTTAAACTAGGGTGACATTACAGTAAGGCATGAAAAATTAGACAAAAGTGACAAACACTAAAAATCAGAGGTAAGGCTATAGTAAGGCATAAAAATGAAAAAAAACTTCTTTTTTTCTTTTTTTTTTTAGAATAGAGCTTTCACAAGACCCTTCAAAATAGTGTAAATATGATGTGCACACTTAAACTGGGGTGAAAATGCAGCAAGGCATGAAAAATGAGAAAAAGTGACAAACAACCCAAATCAGAGGTAAGGCTATAATAAGGCATAAAATGAAAAAACTTTGGATTTTTTTTTTTTAGATAGAGCTTTCACAAGACCCTACAAACTAGTGTGAATAAGATGTGCACACTTAAACTGTGGTGAAAATTCAGCAAGGCATGAAAAATGAGAAAAAGTGACAAACACTCAAAATCAGAGGTAAGGCTATAGTAAGGCATAAAAATGAAAAAAACTTTGGATTTTTTTTTTGAGATAAAGCTATCACAATACTCTAAAAACTAGTGTAAATAAGATGTGCACACTTAAACTGGGGTGAAAATGCAGCAAGGCATGAAAAATGAGAAAAAGTGACAAACAACCCAAATCAGAGGTAAGGCTATAATAAGGCATAAAATGAAAAAACTTTGGATTTTTTTTTTTTTAGAATAGAGCTTTCACAAGACCCTACAAACTAGTGTGAATAAGATGTGCACACTTAAACTGTGGTGAAAATGCAGCAAGGCATGAAAAATGAGAAAAAGTGACAAACACTCAAAATCAGAGGTAAGGCTATCGTAAGGCATTAAAATGAAAAAAACTTTGGATTTTTTTTTTTTAGATAAAGCTATCACAAGACCCTAAAAACTAGCGCAAATATGATGTGCACACAAACTAGGGTGACATTACAGCAAAACATGAAAAATGAGAAAAAGTGACAAACAACCCAAATCAGAGGTAAGGCTATAATAAGGCATAAAAAAGAAAAAAGTTTGGATTTTCTTTTTTTTGAGATAAGGCTATTACAAGACCGTAAAAACTAGTGTAAATAAGATGTGCACACTTAAACTAGGGTGTCATTACAGTAAGGCATGAAAAATGAGAAAAAGTGACAAACAGCCCAAAATCAGAGGTAAGGCTATAGTAAGGCATAAAAATGCAAAAACTTTGTTTTTTTTTTTTAGATAAAGCTTTCACAAGACCCTAAAAACAAGTGCAAATATGATGTGCACACTTAAACTAGGGTGACCTTACAGTAAAACATGAAAAATGAGAAAAAGTGACAAACACCCCAAATCAGAGGTAAGGCTATAGTAAGGCATAAAAATGAAAAAACTTTGGATTTTTTTTCTTAAGATTTTTTTCCAAGATAAAGCTTTCACAAGACCCAAAAAACGAGTGCAAATAAGATGTGCACTCTTCAACTGGGGTGAAAACAAATGTTTTTGGGATTTTTTTCCACACTTTTTTTTAATTTCCCTATTTTCTCATGGCCCGTCACATTTTTTGCCAAGAAACGTAAATAAAGGCTTTCGTGTGCTTTTCTCGTGACACATCACATGTGCAAAAAATTTAAATATATACATATTTCCTGTATTTTTGACAGCTGCACTTTTACATTTGTTTTTTTATGCAGGTGATTAGTTTAATTCAGTTCTTATTTTATTCATGAAAAATGTTACTTGCAATATGAAACATAATGTTACCTTTCCCCTGTTATTTTATTTCATACGTGCACTGAATTTCCTTTTTGGTTTTCTCAAGCTTTCTGGTACAGATTGCAAACAATGTTTCGCTTTTTCTTGCATTTTTTTATTTGTTTTTTCATGCAGGTGATTAGTTTAATCTAGTTTTAGATTTATAATGAAAGCTGATGTTAAAATACATTTGAAAATGTGTTTTTTTGTCAGGTTTATTTGGGGGGCAATGGGCGCAGGTTGGGCTTGAAAGTTCACCTTCTTTGAAAGTAGGGAATACACAAATAAGTTGGAGAACCACTGCTGTAGATGTAGGCACTCAATATGTGGTCGGCCAGTTTTTCAAACTTTTCTGTAAAACTTTTGCTATTCCTCTTCACAGAGTAAGAATCGTCACAAAAAGCTCAGAGTGGTTGCACAGGAGTCATTCTGGGTATGTGAATGACGTTGATAACAATCAACCATAAAAGTTTCTGCACCTATTGGGTAAAAAGAAAAGTCAACTTTCTAAATAAGCACCATGTGACGACTCTAATTGACACATGCAGGTAGAGGGAGCGACAGAGAGCTCTGACATCAGCACAAAGACTAAACCTATTCCTTTTTTAGGTTTGCAGATTCAGTAAGCAGTGTTACTCATCTCTACCTCTGGATATTTACTTTTTTGCCCTGGGTAGAGACCCTGTGTAGCTTTACTTGTTGGCCAAACTATTTAAATTGTGGTCAGACTCAGGGACACGTGGAAGCTGCTATTAGGCCAGTAATACTCAACATGTGGCTCTTTATGTCTAAATTTAATTATTACGCCCCCAGAAAACCTTAAAAGGGTGAAACTTTAACGCATTTTTACATATTTCCTTTGGCCATTTTGCAACTTCCTTTGTCCTATTTTTGCCCCTTTTCAAAAAGGTTCTGACACTTTTATCAGACATTAGTTGCCTTTTGTTTTTTCCTGATTTTTGCAAGTTCTTTTTGGCACTTTTATTACATTTTTGTCCTTTGTTTTTGGCCAATTTTAATCCTAAAAAGCTAACTTTTGCCATATAAACCCAGAGCTGGGTGTCATCCGCGTAACAGTGTAAGTGGATACCATGTTTGTGGAAGATATTGCCTAGGGGGAGGATATAAAATATAAAAAAAGGGGCTCCAGGACTGAGCCCTGGGGCACACCTGTAGTGATGGGGGAGGGGTTTGATTTAAAGGATTTGAGCTGGATGAACTGAGTGCAGCATAAGAGATAGGATTTAAACCAGTTAAGGGGGTATGGATAACGCCGATGGAAGCTAATCTGTTCAGAAAGGGTGGTGTGAAAGATGGTGTTGAATGCCGCACTCAGGTCGAGGAGGATGAGGATGGTGAAAAGTCCAGAACCAGTTGACATGACGAGGTTGTTGGTTATTTTTTTCAGTGATGTTTCATTGCTATGGAGGTGACAGAAACTGGACTTGAACTATTCATAGAGGTTATTGTGGGATAGATGAGAGTGAAGTCGGCTGGCAACTGTTTTTTCAAGAATTTTACTGATGAAGGGAATGAAGGGAATATTGGAGATGGGACGGAAGTTATTGAAATTGAAAGGATCAGCACCGGGTATTTTCAGGATTGGAGTTATTGCAGCGGTTTTGAAGGATTAGGGAACAGTTCCAGTGATGAGTGAGGAGTGGATGATGGCAGATATGATGGGAATCAGAGAGGGGAGGGAGACTTTGACCAGTAATATGGGAGATGGTCCAACTGACAGGAGAATGGTTTTGACTGACGGATGAGGTCTGTGATGTGGTGATGAATGTTCTGGATTTTTGAGGCGAGAAATGACATTAGGATTTCACAGGATGTAGTGGAGTAGAATTGAGGTGGCAGTGAGTCAGGGGCGCAGGTGACTTTATTGAGGAGAGAAAATAGAGACTTGGTGTTTTATTGTTTTATTTGCAGCAATTAAACCAGAGTAATATTGAGAATTAGTTTGAGTAATGGAGTCTTTGTTCTAGAGGATGTGGTTATTGTACATGTCTTTGTGAATAGTGAGGTGGGTTTTTTTTATAGAGGCGCTCGAGTTGGCGACCTCTAGCTTTCATGGCACGGAGATCATGTGTGAATTAGGGGGCAGGAGTGGAGAATCAAACAGACTTGGATTTTATCTGAGCCAGAAAGTTGAGAATGGAATGGAGTGTAGTGTTGTAATGCAAAACCATCTCATCAGGGTGGTCAATACTGGAGGCGAGGGTGTTGAGATTGATATTTTGATATGAGATGTGCTTGATTCCCCCTGTTGCAGCATTTGTTTATTTCACTTTACAGTTTAACCCTTTTCTTCTTTATTCTCATTCATTTTCCTCCCAAATCTTTATCACTGATTTTCATGAAGCGTTGGAATCAGGACCCCAAACAAATGGTTTTGTTCTGCTGGTATTCTGAATTGGTTCAGTAAGTGCTCATACTTGTTGAATGATAAAAAAGCAGTTTGATTTTTGGTTGTGCTTTATATTCATGCCTGAAAACCCACATTTAACTTAAAAAGCTTATTTTCTTGGTGGTAATATAAAAACTGGCTGAAATAATTGATGCTCTTCTCCTCTATGAATAAACACCTACTTAAACAAGATGACTCACCAACAGTCTGGTCCGCCTCATTGCATTGATAACAATTCTTGAACAGACACAACAAAGGGGTTTCTTTCTGTCCAACTCCCATTTTGCAGTGGATTTGTATGCATTTCTAAGTGTTATGCACTATGTTATTTTTTTATCAGGTCTACTATTTTTGCATGAAAGGTTACTTTTTTGTTTCTTTTCAATCTTTAGATGTGAAATGGGCAACTTTTGTCTTTACATGCTATGTCAAAGTATGCCCAAAATTACTCCAAACACACAAAAATGACTCAAAAACCCAAAACGACAACAAAAATACACTAATTGGGTATGCTACGAATCTAGATTACCTCTTATCGCGCTAACTTCCATGATCAGTGTGTGCTGGACTACGAACCTTGCTGGAGCTGAATCACTATGGCAATTACTGCTGAATGGCTAACCTGGTCGCGACCAGGTTTGGCTCTGGCTTGAATGTTAGTGAGTGCTAAAGCCTCACCTCCTGACCAATCAGATCTCTTAGAAAACGACCTGCCCATTGCAAGATGATCCTGGTTGGTCGAAATCTGACAGCTGAGTTTAAGAAATAAGATTATCAATGATAAATGCAATCCTTTCATTTAGCGATGACATCCTTTAGGCAAGGCGAGACAAGGGAAATTTATTTGTATAGCGCATTTCATACACAAGGCAACTCAATGTGCTTTACATGATAAAAAAGTACAACAGACAACAGCTTAAAATCAATAAGAACATTCAAGTTGGCAACAAAACATTTAAACTCATCAGTAAAAACATTTAAAATCATCAACAAACACATCAACAACATGACCATAAATCTCTCTTTCAATCATATGCAGTAGAGAAAAAAAGTGCCTTTAACTTTGATTTAAAAATGTTCACATTGAATGCTGACTTCAGCTCTGCTGGCAGTTTGTTCCACTTCTTTGCAGCATAACAACTAAAAGCAGCATCACCATGTTTACTGTGAGCTCTGGGCTCCACTATCTGACCTGTGTGCATAGATCTGAGAGACCTGCTGGGTTCATACCTGACAAACATCTCACTGATGTATTCTGGACCAAACCCATTCACAGAGTCATACACCAGCAGCAGAACTTTAAAGCCTATTCTGAGGCTGACTGGGAGCCAGTGTAAAGACTTTAAAAACTGGAGTAATGTGCTCTGATCTCTTTGTTCTGGTTAGGACCCGAGCTGCAGCGTTCTGAACCAGCTGTAGCTGTTTGATGCTCTTTTGGGGGATTCCTGTCAGAAGACCATTACAATCGTCCAGTCTGCTGGAAATAAAAACATGGACCAGTTTTTCTTGATTTTAGGAAAGATATAGATTTATATCTAATGAACTGATTTACAGTCAGCTGATGACGCCTGTGTATCGATCCATGTGCGCGGATGGCTGAAGTAATTAATTCATTCATTCATTCATACACTGGGGCTGACATTATCAGCCGGAACATGCACAATGTGCTCTCATCCCAGTGCGTGTGATAGAGTTCTACTTGAATAGAAACACGTGTGTGCTGTAATAAAGTTTAACTGCAGAGCGCTGTCTGTTTATCATCCAATATATTAATATAATAAATAATCTTGCGCTTTTACGCATTAACAGTGTCAGCAGCTTCCTGCCTGAGTTCTCTCATTCCTGCCTTTTTTGTAACAACAGGGTTGTCTTTGGTCTGAATTATGGATTTCATCGTTTTAAACTTCAGCAACCTGGTCGGGACCAAGTTATGAAGTGGATCAGGTCTGAGCGAATATTAAAGCTCCGCCTCCTGCTGTGCGCTGCACTAATTCACTATTGCTCTTCACTGTCATCATGGATTTATATTCATTACATTTGTTTAAGATCATTGTAAAGATGCTCAGTCTGCCAGTTCTCTCCTTTGATTGGTCAGACGCTGCAATCTCCACCCCTTTTATTTGTACACGTACGTAGCGAGGCTGTAATCACTTGTCTTAAATTAGCGTGTTGTGAACATAGGTGATTGATTGTCGTAGGACAGCTCCTGTCTGACAGGGAATGTTTGGTTAGTTGAAGCCAGCTAACGGAGATTAATCCAATCTACATTTGTAAGATAGGCCCTAAATAACTCCAAAAACACACAAAAATAAGAGAAAAACACACAAAGGGCAACAGAAATACCCAAAAATGGTTCAATGAAGACACTTAAAAATTACTTCAAAACACACAAAATTACTTTAAAAATGACAACAAAAATATACCAAGTGACTCCAAAAACACACAAAATGAGAGAGAATCACACAAAGGACAACAGAAATATACAAAAATGGTTCCAAAAATGACAATTTTTGGTGTTAATGCACATTAATGTTGGTAATGTGGCCCATCGGATCCAACAGTCACTCATTTGTTTGTTCATATTTTTTCTGAGTATAGAAGCTGAACGAGAAAGTTTTATTTTTGTGCTTTTTCTTTCTTTAAATTGCACTTTTTTGTGACTATTTTAGGTTTGTGAATTGAAACTGAGGTCAACTTTTTATTTTCCATCCATCCATCCATCCATCCATCTTCTCCCGCTTAGCCGTTTCCGGGTCGCGGGGGCAGCATCCTCAGTAGGGAGGCCCAGACTTCCCTCTCCCCGGCCACTTCCTCCAGCTCTTCCGGGGGGACCCCGAGACGTTCCCAGGCCAGCCGAGAGACATAGTCTCTCCAGCGTGTCCTGGGTCTTCCCCGGGGCCTCTTTCCGGAGGAACGTGCCCTGAACGCCTCACTAGGGAGGCGTTCAGGGGGCATCCTAATTAGGTGCCCGAGCCACCTCATCTGGCTCTTCTCGATGCGGAGGAGCAGCGACTCTACTTTGAGCCCCTCCCGAATGACTGAGCTTCTCACCCTATCTCTAAGGGAGAGCCCAGCCACCCTACGGAGGAAACTCATTTCGGCCGCTTGTACCCGTGATCTTGTTCTTTCGGTCATGACCCAAAGTTCATGACCATAGGTGAGGGTTGGAACGTAGACCGACCTGTAAATAGAGAGCTTCGCTTTTTGGCTCAGCTCCCTCTTTACAATGACGGACTGGTGCAGACTCCGCATCACTGCAGACGCCGCACCAATCCGCCTGTCGATCTCTCGCTCCATCCTTCCCTCACTCGTGAACAAGACCCCGAGGTACTTAAACTCCTCCACCTGGGGCAGAACCTCATCTCCAACCCGGAGAAGGCACTCCACCTTTTTCCGGTCGAGAACCATGGACTCGGATTTGGAGGTGCTGATTCTCATTCCGGCCGCTTCACACTCGGCTGCGAACCGATCCAGTGAGAGTTGAAGGTCACGGTATGTTGGAGCCAACAGGACCACATCATCTGCAAAAAGCAGTGATGCAATACTGAGGCCCCCGAACCGGACCCCCTCAACGCCCTGACTGCGCCTAGAAATTCTGTCCATAAAAGTTATGAACAGAATCGTTGACAAAGGGCAGCCCTGGCGGAGTCCAACCCTCACCGGAAACGATTTCGACTTACTGCCGGCAATGCGGACCAGACTCTGACTCCGGTCATACAGGGAACGAACAGCTCCTATCAGGAGGTTCGATACCCCATACTCCCGGAGGACCCCCCACAGGAATCCCCGAGGGACACGGTCAAATGCCTTTTCCAGGTCCACAAAACACATGTGGACTGGTTGGGCGAATTCCCATGACCCCTCAAGGACCCTGCTGAGGGTGTAGAGCTGGTCCACAGTTCCACGGCCAGGACGAAAACCACATTGCTCCTCCTGAATCCGAGGTTCAACTATCCGGCGGACCCTCCTCTCCAGTACCCCTGAATAGACCTTACCGGGGAGGCTGAGAAGTGTGATCCCTCTATAATTGGAACACACCCTCCGGTCCCCCTTCTTAAAAAGGGGGACCACCACCCCTGTCTGCCAATCCAGAGGCACTGCCCCCGATGTCCACGCGATGTTGCAGAGTCGTGTCAGCCATGACAGCCCCACAACATCCAGGGCATTGAGGAACTCCGGGCGGATCTCATCCACCCCCGGAGCCCTGCCACCGAGGAGCTTTTTAACCACCTCGGCAACCTCAGCCCCAGAGATAGGAGAGCCCACTCTCGGGTCCTTGGGCCCTGCTTCCTGATTGGAAGGCGTGTCGGTGGGATTGAGGAGGTCTTCGAAGTATTCCCCCCACCGATCCACAACGTCTCGAGTCGAAGTCAGCAGCGCACCATCCGCACCATACATAGTGTTGACGGTGCACTGCTTCCTTTTTTACTTTTTATTTTTTTACCTCAAAATAATTCAATGCAAATCTTTTTTGTGTGAAATAAAATTAAAAATGGAGAAAAAAAACCTACTAATTTTTGATAATTTAAGAGGTAAATCATATGGATTTTAGTTTGAAAACTTCTGTAAATGAAGACAACTTGTTGAAACATTTTGTGCTATTTTCCTTTCGACTGTGATTCATTGTCCTCACAGAGGCTATAGATCTGTTTCCCTGTGTCGATACGCTGACTTGCGCTCCATGTGTTCTTCTTCCATGTGTTGAAGTTATCCTTCTCTATTCGTGCTTGATAGATTTTTTTTTAGAGTACTTGTCAAATGTTTGCAGAAACGTTTCTCTGTCAGACAGTTCCACCTCTTCATTTCAGCTGGCGTCTCTTCCTCTGTCAAGATCTGGTGAAATAGGATTGTTATCTAAGGAACACATTTTAGAACTGGGCAGCAGACATCCTACACATCTGATTTTATTGTGGTTACCTTTCCATCCAACCAAATATTCAATCTTTCTCCTTTTTTTTTTTCTATTGCTCCACTAAAGTACACATCTTGCCTGTTGCAGTTCAGAGCAGGCAGTTATTTAGATTGTGCAGTTAGAATTTCAATCACACCAAACCGCTGTGAACCCAAGAGGATTCTGAGGACGCTCAGAGTGGAAATGGGTAGACTTCGTCTCCCTGCCAAGACCCATTCTGCAGCTTTCTGTGCTCTCAGGAAAACACATGTCGCACACACACTCTCTAGGCATCTTTCTCAACAATCTTCCACCACCACCTGCCATCACCTCACACTTTTTATTGGTCTGCATAAGGAAATCAAAATAGAAACTCCATAAACCAGTGACATACTGGCTGGAGACACAACACAGCAACTCTTGTTCCTCTTTTCAGTGCAGCACAGTGTTGATGTTGACAGTAAACCTTGATTTACATTAGTTTAAGTCAAAGTCTTTAGCCAAAATATATATAGTCATCAGGATTATTTCAGTTATAGTCTAGTTTTTTCTTTTTTAAAGCCACATACAACACAAAGACAGAGACAATTACAGAAAATGCTGACAGGTTATCATACAGTATTTACATATTTTATACATTATAATACAGTGTGTGTGTGTGTGATACTACAATAATTATAATAATGGTATTGTGCTATTAGAGGGTGAATGGAGGAGACAATAACAAGTTAATAATAGACAACCTATGTGGGGGAAAGGAATGATAAATATGTGTATATATTCATACATATACAAAATAGATATAATAAAATTGAGAGAAGGTGGGGGGGAAAGAGAAATTAAATAAATAAATAAATAAATAAATAAATAAATAAATAAATAAATAAATAAAAACTCTAAGAAAGGGGGATCAATGATAGTTTCAACCTGGAGCCCGGTTTTAAATATATATATATATATATAGTCTAGTTTTAGTCAGCTAATAGATATTAAGGCCCTTATTTTGGCGACCTGATATAGAATGGTATTATTGTGTGCAAATACACATAATGATGACATTAGTTGTGATTAGATTTAAGATAAAATAAAACTTTATTGATTTGTATGTCACAGCTAACCTTGCCTGCAAGATGGATTCTTCCAGTGTTCACAAACACCAGAATCCATCTTGTGCTGTTCCCGCCTTTGCCTTTCGAATCTGAATCAAAACTGTTCAAACCAATCATGAGGCAGTGTTGTGGTTTAGGGCGGGATATCTGGGTATGACTAAGGCAGAAGCGCTGATGCAAAACTGGCGCATGCACAGTTGCTGGGAGAGGACTGTGACTGTCCCTGAAGCCCCTCCCTCTCTGTATATCCACAGCTTTCTCATTATTAATTTCTGATCAATGGATTTGTAGATCTTTGAGTGTTTTAAAGCATCACTAAATGACTAATTTAATAATGATGACGTGGTTTCATGAGAGTGCGTCTGCAGCTTAAGCCAAGCCTGCTGCTTAAACCTGGTCGGGAGCAGGTTTGACCCATGGACTGTGTTACTATGGTAACCAAGGTGTTTTCTCGTTGATGAAATGGCCTCAACTGAGCTGGACTCTTAAGTTAAACCTGGACTTAACCCTGAGCTGGGTTTCATGAAATATCCCCCAGGTATCTTGGTGTGATTGAGGCAGTTTACTGATGTTTTTTTCACATTATCTGCAACATGATGGCTCTCAGACTGGTTGAGTTACAGCTGTATCCAGCTGTTTACACAGACGGGCAGGAATGAATGAATAACTCACTGTTGGAGCCTTGGGCAATAATTCCCTTTAGCCTTTCTCATCGACTTCCTTTATCACAAAACTGAGATTTCAAACGTTCTCTTAGCCAGAAGAATATGAGAAAAAACAATAAAAACCTGAAAGAGAACAAATTGTTAAGAATCCAAACATTTGAAGAGGATTACCATTAAGATCAAAAACAATACTAGCCTGAAATATTTTATCTTTATCTAAAAAAATTCAAACAGTGTGCATATGTTTGTGTGTGGTGTGCATGGATAATGTAAATTACTTTAAAACTACTTACTGTAAGTGGAAGTAAAATATCTCTGTGGCCCAGTTTATTTACCGTCATGAGAAGTCTTATTTTGACTGTCATTGGCTACAAGCAAGAGTGCAGGGACCTGCACCTCACCTCAAGGCGTTAAGAGAACATATATTCAAATGAAAACCACAAGGAAGGTCCAGCTTAAGTGAAAGTATTAAAAAATGATGTCTGAAAAAATACCATATTTCCCTCACAAGTAGTAAACAAAGCATCTTGAATACTGATAGGAAGAACTGCTCTCCCAGACTTGACCAAAGGTTGTGTTTGATGGTTTGCTGTGCCTACCTTTCTGATCTCAATTAAGAATGAACAGACTGAGGCTGTGTTCGAAATGGCATACTAACCTACGACTCATATTAAAGCCCTATTCGCACAGGATTAGTTTTACTTAGGGACCACATGTGATTTGTAATGTTTGTGATGTTAATCCTGTATGAATCAGCCATGTCAGTAATTTGTAAAGTAAAAATTTACCTGCAAATTACATACTATATTTTGCTGAACTCCGAGATCCTGTGATAATACTAATCCAATGCGAATAGGCATCTCTGTGATTTGGACAGAAATGGGCGGGATCTGATGTGTGATTACATGTTTTGTTTCTGGTGTCACGGTCTGAGTTTATTACATACTGAGATCGATTGTGACCATACATGTGCATGCGCGTGCATCATAATTGATCACAGTATGACTATATCACTGAGTACTCAGTCTTTTTACACTATCTAATGTCCTGATATAATATACTACACTATACTATATCAGGACATTTTTTTAAAGTATGCATGGTGTGGGCACACTATTCATACTCAACCACCCCATGATGCATTGTGAAAGGAACGACACTTCAAGCTAAAAGTCAAACATTCCCTTTTCAAACCAAAGGCATCTCTCCTTGTCTTACATTATTTTTCTCACACTTTTGTAAATATGGCTCTTGTTTTGAAGTTAACTCGAAGTGTAGTCAGTAGCAAAATAGAGGGTCTCTGAAAATCTCCAAAATGTTGGCATAAAATGTGTTTACGCAAGTTTTTTATGAATCAAACAACCAGATGTTGATATTCTACTTGGTCACTTTCTCACTTAATGTTTCCAGAACTTTCAAAATGAGTGAATCAACAGAGATATTTAGCCTCAGCGTGCTTCCAGTTTTTGTCATTGTAGGTTTGAAATGCATGTTGGGAAACTTGGAAGTATACTTCAGTGGGAGCGGTCATGGGAACGAAAGGAGCTACAGTATGCTACTGGATTGGTTTACAACCAGCCAATGTATCATAGTGCTGCTATTGTATATTGAAAATACATCCTTAAGACAGACTGAAGTCAATGCTGCATTGATGCCAAATTCCTATCTCTTTTAGTTACCATAAATGCATCAGCAATGATGCAGAATGCTGTTAAGTGGTGTACGTTCTCAACTAACTCAACTTTGGACTAACATGCTTCATCTTATCCTACTTATACTGATCACAAAGCCTTTGCACCATCAGATCATACATTTCTCTCTCTGTTTAACTTTTAGTTATCCTTGACATTTCTTTGTTTCTTTGTTAATACACTTCCAACTTAAATTGTAGGACCTCAGTAAATCATGTTGTACATTTCCTCATTTGTACAGCATGTCATGTGTGTAATAACTGAGTTGGATTATTCTGCTCTTCTGTCTCACAATCCAACTGTGCTGTAAAAGTGAAGCTGATTTTCAGAAATATGCTACATACTTTTCTTTTGTACAAAAAAACAACAAAACGAAACGAAAAAAACATACGGGTGTAAATTACCGTTTGTGAACTTTGGGTTTTTGGGCAAATCAAGCTCTTGAAAGTAGAGTGAACAAACATCACCCTCTATGTACTAGCTTTGCTGCCTTGCCCATGGGCCTTTGGTATTGATCAGTCTGTCTCTACTACCTCACTCCTCATGCTTCAATCATCTGTCTGTACTTGTCCCTCTCTCTACCTTTGGCTCTCTTGCTCTAGGATCCCATTAGTGCAGTAAATAGCCATCAGGGATGCCCGAGGCTGTTGGGTAAAACACTGAGTTTTGCTGACAGGAGAGGAGGAGAGGAGGGCAGGAAAGGAAAAGTGCAGCTTGGCATCTTCCTGCTCTTAGAATGGACGATGTAAATCACAGATAGTGTATATACCGAAGGGTGATGCTGAACCAAAAGACATTTTTCTGAACTTCAAACTCCTCTAAATACTTATTCCAGAGGTTCCCGACTTTTTCCGGGTGGTGTTCCCATTTTGATATCACAAATGTCTGGTGACCCCAGAGACATTTCTTTTTTGAGAATCAGTTTTTGGTCATCTTTATTAAAGGATTAGTGCACAAAATGACAAGTGTGCCACCTCAGACATTGTTGTACAGCACTTTTTTTTTTTTAATTTTTGTTTGAGAAAGTTTAAGCATATGATACAGTTATTGAAATGTTCAGTATTATGCTATTTTTCACCCATCTCCATTTGTTATAAGAACCCCAACAACATAGTATTTGAGGTTAATTTTCCCAAACTTGTATGTTTTCCAGTGTTTTAGTCCTCTGAAATGTGACTTTGAGCAGTTCTAAAAACAGGCTGTATTGGGGCCTACTTATGCATATTCATGAGTAGGCGTGTCTATAGACCCTAGGTCCACACAACAGCTGATCACTAGTGGTTTTCTTTTGCTATCCACACACTCTTGTTATTGTTTTCAGCCAAAAAAAATGCACATTACAGTAAAACACATGGCTATTTAGCAGTTATTGAGATTGTGAGTCAGACAAACACTGTTTCAGGGTGTTTGTGTGCAGCAGCAGCAGCAGCAGAGTCAATCAGCTGCTTCAAACACTTACCAGAGCTGCTACGTCACTTTCTTGTCATCCTCGCCACTACTTATTACAGGAATAGTCCATTCCCTGTGATAGTCCACTGTTTAGTCCAACTGCTGCGTTGCATTGGGTTACAAACATGTCAAAGGAGATACAAGGCGATATAACGGGTACTAAAAATGGAACTGCTACGGGTGCTTTACCGTTGCTGCTCACTGCTCCTCAGGGAGGGGTGAAATGCAGAGAACACATTTTGTGTTTATAGCTTTACATATGACAAAGTATTCTATATTAAACCACAGTGTTTGTTTTAACTGTGAGGTAGTTTGAAAAGGAAGAGCTCACATTCTTATAGGGTAGGAGGAGCCAGGATTGTCAGGAGGAGGAGTTTCTGCTATGTGACGTCAAGTAGCGAGAAAAATCCATCTCGCCCAATTGGAGCTGACTTTTTACACAATGTGAAATTACAAGGGAGGAAGGAAACAGAACTTTTTCAACTTTGATCCTCTGAATGAGGCTAAAGGGATGTATATTTCTGTAGCAAAAACACACATTTCATTCGGCCCCATTTTAATTCCAGGTGCCCCCACATGGGGTCCCAACCCCAAGCTTGAAAAACACTGACTTACTATGATTTTGTTTATCCAAATCTCAAGTGTCTTTGGCATGTTTAAACTGTAAGCAGAATACCAGCACCTGTGTAGGGAGTGGCAGATAATCCTGCCACATAGGGAATAAGAAATCTTTCTACACAACTGATTTTGACGGTTGTCTTAAAACAACGTATATGCGACAGAAAACAATCTTTGTGAATGCCTATGTATTTTTGGTGTTGAAATTATTATCATTATTTTAGAGAAACACTCTTAATTCATTAATTGACCTGAAAAAACAGGATTTAATCCTAAAAAATAAATTTTGTTAAAGATTTGTACCTCTTTTTTGGCCTTAATTTAGTTCTAGTTTTTTTCTGTTTTTCTTCTTTTTTCAAAAATGTTTAGGTTTTGGGGTCAACATGATCATTTCAGGTCATTGAATATTGTTTTTATTTTCTTTATCATAAATATATATATTTTTAATTTATCTATCATTACTAGTTATTATTATTATTATCATTATTAGTAACAATTTAGCGTCATCATATCCATATTGTTCTATTTAGCAGTCCTATACGCTAATGCCGTCCTGAACATTTGATATATGAAGACTGAGTGAACAACACTCAGATATTCCTTTGTTTAATCACACGTGCAACAAAACAGTTTTGGCCAAAAGCAGAAACACCAGCTCTAATCATTCAAAGCTTTCCATTATATGGTTTGTTTTACATCGTTATTATCTTCCTCTTATTGAAAATGTCTTGATAATGTAAAACTGAAATGGAAAAAAAGCTCCTGTGCATATTTGCTTGTGAAAGTTCACACACTTTACCACTGACATTGCTTGAAATCCAAATGCCACTTTGTTTGCTGACTCAAGGTATTAAAATCAAACAGACTGTGGATATTAAAGTCTGACAGGTGTGTCTTATGGTATTTGGTCTTTTTTTTAAGGTTCAGAGCATGAAAGACTTTTATTTCATTGATGGACAAATCAAAAACAAATTGCTTACTCGTTTTCCATTACAGGGTTGAACATTCAGACAGCTCACCCTTTTCATCAAAGGAGGTCAAAGGAGTCAGTCACCTTTGAGTGCACACATAGGGACACAATCAGAAACCATCCACTACTCAGCAGAGGTGAAAATGTAAATGTCAGTGATAATGCAGCTATAGTAGCCACTGCCAGTACAAAAATTACCCTGGAGCAAAAAGTGGCCCCATCGGTGTGAGTGATATCACCTAAGATGAACTGGGATTCCCGCAGAGTGAAAAACAAGTTTCCTTTTTGCAAGTAGAAAACCACAATGTTTGCAATCTGTCAGAAAGATGTCCAGTCCTCCTTTAGCGATTGCCTCAGGTTGCCTGTACAAAAAAAAGGTACACACACTAGGTATTTATATCCATGTGGAGATACCATTCTGGCAATGTTCTGTTCTCTGCAGTAAATCAGCTGTTTAATAAAAGCAGAAACAAAAAGCCAAAGTTCACAGTCATTATGAATCAGCAAGGTTACCGGAGTGTGTGTGTCGGTGTGTGTGTGTGTGTGTGTGTGTGGTAGATAATGGACTGCCTGTACTGAGGATATCTAACACAAATGGACATCCCATTCCTTCTTTTTTCATGGTGAGTACATTCATCATCTCATCCAATCTCTGTAAATTCAAAGACATTTTGTTGATTAAGGGTTTAGACACAAAGTACAAAAACTCATGGTATGTAATTTGTCCTGGATAACAGCAATGATGTGATTCTTTGGGTTGTGCGATTGTACTTGCGAAGAAAGTGATTATAAAATGCTAAATTTTGTTTTGTCTAAGCCAGGGGCCTGATCTGTTACAGCAGACTTCAAATGTAGGTATATGCAGGGGTGGACTGGCCATCTGGCATACCGGGTATTGTCCCGGTGGTTTGTCGACCCAAAGTGGGCTGATCCGGTTCGGTCCACTACTTCTTTTTTTTTGATGAGTTAGTGGAGGCAAACATGGTAACAGGTGGCCAATAATGGTCCAAAATTGACAAAAACGTGGCAAGAAAAGAGCGAAAAGTGACTAAAATGGGACCAAAAGCAGTCAAGATTGGCGAATAAATGGGCAGATAAAGAGGAACTAGGCGGTATGTAATGACTAAAGGTTGTTTAAATGGGCAAAATGTGGCAAACAATGGTGAAAAAGGGCAAAAATGTGGAACAAAAAAGGCAAAATGTAGGATAGAAAGGAAACAAGTGGTATTTTCTGGGCAAAAGTTAGCTTATTTGGATGAAATGTGGCCAAAAAATTAAAGAAAGGAAGAAAACTGGATAAAGGTGTCAAAAAAAAACTTGCAAATATGGACAAAAATAGGAAAAAAATGGCTATTTATTGGCAAAAACAGCTAAAATCTGAAAAAAGTGTCAGAGCTTTTTGAAAAGGGGCAAAAATGTATGTATTACAGTATCTTAATACAAAGTGGTACCAAAACATCTTAGTGCGTTGGCTCCATACGTATGATTTGGCTGCCATTACATTATTATTGACACTGTAACAATAGAGCTGTTTTCTTGGTTATGTTTGTTCATGAAGGCCAAGCTAATTCACCTTCTTTATTACCAGGTATACACATTCCGACACAGTTATTTGGCTGGTCTTTGTGTTTGTGCAGAATGATATTGAAATGTGCTTTGGGGTAATTGAATGGGTGGTTTGTGGCACCTACAAAGGCCATAAACCTGACAACCTGTCCCTTTTTCATTCATGCAAGCTCTTCCCTACATTATAATTGCTCAGGTTATAAAGAGAAAGATAATAATTGGTTGTAATGCAACATTTGCATTACAACCAATTATTAATGCAATTGCATTTTTTCAATGGAGGGGGTAATATATATATTTGGAGTCAATTAAAAGTTATAGTGTAGACCTTAGAGTTTATTAAATCATGATCATCTGCTCAGAAAAAGATGTAAAAGGTGGAAATTGCTGCTTGAAAGTTTGTTTTGATCTCCATTTGAAACAATCTCTTATTTGCATTGTAGGAAAAGTTGTACAAATTGCATTGTGGGATGTTGAGTCCCACTGACGGATGCATTGAAAGGTTTTCATTTCAATCTTAATGTGAACATTTTTGGTTTGACATCCCCTAACTCAATGAGACGTTCAATTTTGGCCGAATTCAGATTTCAAATTAAAGATCCGCCATTGTTTTGCTGTAACTTTCAGTCCGTGAAACACCAGAAATGTGTTGGGAAGTCACTTTGGCAGAGTTTTTTGGGGGGCGCAAACATCTCAGTAAGAATTAAGTACAAACACTTCTATGCATTATTCTATGGGACTCCACATCCCAGAATACAATGCACAAAACTTTTCCAACAATGTCAAAAAGATGGTGCTTACGGTGAAGATTAAAACTAACTGTTGAGCTGCAATTTCAGCCTTTTACATCTTTATTTATTTTTTTATTTATCTAAGAGGCCGACAGCTCTATCTGATAAAATTAAATGATGATATTGGTAAGTTCAGTAATATTTAGGGCCGAGCACCAAAGGCGGTGCAAAGGCCCTATTGATTCTGTACAAATTCTTCTTAATCTTCTTTTTCTTTTTTTCTTCTTCTGACAATTAACTTGCATGTTTGAGGTCCTTCACGATGGTGCAATTTTATGAAATATGGCAGGTGGGTGTAGTTTTGTGAAACATTTTACGTCAAAGTTTGTAACTTTCCACTGGTTTGAACGGCATTTGGTTGGCATATGCAGTAGACTGTGCCGAGCAAAAATGTAATTTGAACCCATAACCTAAACCCAACAGGAAGTGTGCAATTTTTAATTTAGCGAGCCAAATTTGGCACTTTTTCTCAATTTTTGGCCAAACCACACCGTCGTTAAAAGCTAACTCCTCCTAGAGTGTTCATCATTAGTATTTATTTTAATTATTTGCAAGTGAGTGTGTATTATATAAATAATAATATGGTTTCTAACAGCAGTCAGAGATTGAGTTATCAAAATCACAACCAATGCCAAAAACCCAACTTAGCTTATACTTTAGATTTAAGATAAATGTTCTCTTAGCATTACAAGTTAGAGGAAAATGTCCAACTATTGTTCAAAGTATACCTTAAAAGAACACTATGGGCTTATTTTTCCATGACTTCACATCAGATGTAATTCATAGTAAGTGCCATTTTTAGGGGTTCGGCCTTTTCGTAGGATAATGGAGCTTGCTAACCCAAAAGATACATTTCAGAGAAAATATTTCATGGATGATTTATTGCACCGAGCACCTTCCGGGAGACAAAGATGCTCCTAGACTGTGCAAGCAAACGACACATTTACACACCCTATTGTTCAAACTGTATCCAAATCATGCTGCCCTGCCTCCCATTGTGCTAGGAGCCTCTTCATTCTAGTCCCTGATAAACCTAATTGCAGAGTGTCAGACCTTGCCAACAAGCGAGAGACGAATAGACACGTGAAGTAGAATTCTAATTCAAGGGGTTCTCACCCTGGAGTCGTCCTAACAGGCATCCAACCGACACCCATGATGAATTGCTTTGAATCCACTTGACATGGTTTCTGTTTTACATGCGAGTGTGTGTGTGTGTGTGATAAGTTTTAATGTACAAAACTTGCTACTGTTCGAAGCACTAGCCTCTCTTTGCCCCCTTCATTTGTCGGTAGATGATTGAACCCATAGTTTGAAGTGCGTTCGTGGCTTTATTTGGCCAGTCTTTCAGCCTTAGTGTAGATGCTGCATTAGGTCTGTAAAATGCAGGAACATATTCCAAGTTAATGGACTACAGTAGCTGTGAAAGGAGAAGTCAGCACTATTGTTTTTGTGTCGGTGTGCACTTGGAGATAGATTTCAATGATTCTCTGTCATGTGTTTTGGACACTTGTTTATTTTCGCCTTCAAGAGGAATAATATTATGCAGCCTTCTGCTGTTCATGCAAATATTCTCAAAATAATTGATTTAAGATGAATCAGACATGTATTATGTGACCCGACTGCTATGATGGAAAGATTTTATAATAATTCTTAGAATATAACTTAGATCTTTTTTTGCTCATGTTTAAATGTTAGAAGCCCTTGGAAAACTACAGCCAATTTACTACAAAATGAAAGTGATTAAATTATTTATAGGCATGTATTTGAGATGAATACAGACTAAACTAGTTATAAGTAAAAGAACAAAACAAATTAAAATGATCTATATTCCTACAAATTCATATTTCCTGTTTGAGGGGAAAGTGCATTAAAGACTGTTTATATGTTTTATTTTCTACCAGTGACATTCTCTTTATTTATTCTTTCTTTATCTGTTATTAAGCAGTTTCATGAGCTAGATCAGTGTTTCTCAAACTTTTTTGGCTCAAGTACCCCTTTCTCTTATTTCTAAACCCAAGTACCCCCTTTGTCTAACATTTCGCTTTGAAAACTATTTAAAAACAAATAGGGGAGGCTACATTCAAAATCAAGCTAATTTTTGAAAAATAAAATGTACTTACATTTTTCAGAAATTTCAGGTGACCTCACATGGGGTCCCGAACCCAAGGTTGAAAAACACTGATTTAGTGGCTCCTGAATAGATTAATTTCTATAGTTTTTACCATTTCACACCTGGTGGGATCAAGACTGACACTTTATTTTCTCTCTCTCTCTCTCTCTCTCTCTCTCTCCCCTGATTTTTTATCTATCAACAGAACAGATATATTATTATTACAGTAACATAATGATCTTAGATTGATTACTGTTTTCTAAGTCAAGTCACATGCATTTAGATTGTGTTCTTTCAGACAAAATAATCCCTTCAAATGTCTAATCCACACTTCAAATGAATATGACAAATTGAAATGTTCACAGTGTCTCACAGGTTATAAAAGGGAAAAAAAAGAATCAATAGCGTACATACTTTATATAATTCGATGAGCACCTCAAAACCAACGAGTCGACCAATCACTGGTCACCGAGGCCTGTTGGGGACACTTTCCCTCTTTATTGAATTTTCCATCGACCTTAGATATTACATAACCCTGAAGTGTAAAGGTCATTATCAAACCTATTACTGTAAGCTTGTTCCCTCACAAGTAACTTTGATCCCAAGAGGCCAACATAGTATTACTTGTCTTGTCGAGGTTACTCGGTGGATTTTGACACAAGCACTGAGAAATGTCTGGGAAAAAAAATAAATCAAAACGTTGTAGATTTATTACTCTGACCTTAGACTGATAGTACGGTGTGGGTGCTCCATGATCGCTGAACAACACACATACATAAGGGTGGGCTGTGCAAGGCACCGTCCGTGCTCAAGTATTCCTTGGTGACATGGACGATGCGTGTGTATTAATGTGCAGCTCCCATTGTAAACCATTAGGATAGACACCGCTTCCACTCCGGAGAGATCTGCACCCAATTAAAAGAAGACGGGAATAGAAGCTGTTCTCAGGGAGGATTACATGCGAGCTTATGACAGGTGGATAAGGGTGCCATGTTGGTTTCACCGCATGTGCATGTTATAAAACGGACGAAAATTACATAGAAAAAGGTTATTGTCTTGATGTGTTTCCACGTGGGATCTCCTGCATCTGTGCCAGGTGTTGAGAGATAAGAAGCTCGATGAAAATAGTAGTGGGAGGGCTTTGAGTTTCTGTCATCATTATTTATGAATAGCTCAGTGCACACACTTTGAAGATTATTGTACCTATCACTCGCTCTGTGACAGTGAGTAATGAGCTACACTCATCTTCACATTTCATTTACTGGACGGACTAGTGTTTACTTCCTTTTTAGCAATTTTACTGGTTAAATGGCCAATTTATCCATATTTTTATTCTATTTTTTTTTAATATATTTTCTTCAAATATAGGTACAAACAGGGTTAAATGACTCAATATTTACTAATTCAGCTCATTGTGCCACCTCAATGGATTCATAATGAAACGGTTCAGTTTGAAAGTGTGGGTGAACATGTAAGAATGGAAAAAATAATAAACTAATTGATATTCATTAATCTAATACGTCAGTGATGCATCAGGCTAAGATAGTACATTTGTCAGGTTGGTCAACCTAAAGTTAGGTTGTTGGGAGGGGATCTGTGCATTATATATCGGTATAGGAAAATATTGGAAATTGAAAATTTTGTGTTGGACAAAATCGCAGATCGGATATTGTAAATTTTTCTTTTTGAAATCGAACTATGACTAGTAGGTAAGTAAACTTTATTTATAGAGCTCTTTTCACAGGTAAAAACTACAAAGTGCTGTACAAACATTTCAGTAAAATCCCGTCTAGAGAAAACATGGAAAAACAGTCACAAATAACATGGGAGACAAGAGCGGGAGAATTGTGGGTCGCCAAGGGCATTGGAGGCGCCCCGAACCAGGTAAAAACCTCTCGGCTACAAAAACGCAGTCAGGAAAACACACAGTCACGAAAACCATAGCACGTGGGCAGGTGGGGGTGGGTGGTGGATCTGGGGAAGGGTATTGGGGATGAGGGCTGGACGGTGATTGGGAGAGGATATCCAGCCGCTAGGGGGCGCGGGCGAGCAGCCAGTGGGCGCTCCTCCAGAACCTTCTATGGCTATGGAGGGGAGTGGGGACGGGTGGGGGGCCAGAGAAGGTGTACACAAAATACACTTTGCTCTCCTCTGATACAGTCAGATGTTATGATTCAGAAGACGAGAGTCCAGCTGGTAATCAGGGATAGGAGGGGGGAGGAGCATTACGGAGCGTCAGATCTGTAAACATCCATGGTGATATTGAACACATCCTTAAGCTGGCGTGTTGGGGGAGGCCAATTGGTGATAATGATTTGTTTTCATTACAGGCTAGCACTCTTTTCAACAGCCTCGAAAGTCCTGAAAGTCCTGGTCACACTAAATCCAGTAGTGTGGGATCAAACATCAATTGGCCAAGACATCCTTTCCATCCTTTCAACGACAAAATTGATTCCATGCAAATGCTCCAAAGTAGCCACTTGCTTACTTTTGAGTTTGTTCATCATGATATTCTGAGAGTTAAGTGCCCTGCCCTATCGTTCAGAGATGACTGGTAGCCTTCCCAACACAGCTGCCAACGTAAAACGGACTTTACGATAGATCAGATAGCCGCCAGCTCCAATTAGCAGCATCCCTGCTACCATGATTCCAATCATGTAAATATCCTCAACGTCCTCAATGGAGAGTAAAGCCAAGCATACAACCTTCCACAGGTCCCAGGAATCCATATTGTGTCCGGCTGCAAACGTTCTATCAGAACACGCAGGCTCACCTCGGCCTGGTTTTCTCATTGAGAAAATTTGATCAATCACAGTAAGTGACCAGCTGACCAATTCCATAGTTTCAGTTTTTAGATGAATACAGAGAGAGTCTCCTATTAGCTTCACAAGGCAGCAGACAAAAGAAGCAACAAGGGCAGATAGGGGAGGAAAGCAGGAACAGAAAAATGAGAGCGTCTTCACGAGAAGCAGGAGAGAAAAGGTAGGGTCAAACAAAGAGGGGAAGCAGAGCGTGGAGCGTCGACTCAGTTCAGTAGTTGTTTTTCTTTGTCAGTGTAATAGAAATACCTGCTTTTCTTTGTTTCATCCTCTATCTCTTTGTTCCCATGTGTTTTCCAGTAAATAATAATAATGCCTGTCGCCACCAAGATCCTGCTGCCACACTGCTTTTTGTTACAGCTCTATCCTTGTTTATTAATTTGACAGTATTTTATTTGTTCTTTGTTGGTTTTTGATTTCTGTAGTAAATGGACATTGTTGACACACTAGTCCTGCCTGCCTCCATTGTCTCTTTACTTTGGTACATTCCTCTCTCGACCTGTTCTACAACAAAACCCTGGCAGCAACATTGTTTTCAGTTCTTTAAGTTCTGTAAAGATGTAGTCTGGGATCTCATATTTTGTTTGCTGTTGTGTTTGTGTGTGTGCATGGGTTCTTGGAAAGTTACTGTTTTTTTTATTTTTATACAATTTCAACAGTAAAAACTTAACATGTACCATTTTAGGTTGTCGTTTAATAAAGTTAAACACATTTTATGCAATGCTTTAGTCTCTGTTGTGGAAGAGTACTTGCCAACTATACTATGGGTCGATGCAGCCTCACTCGTATTTACCGCTGCTTAACCACGTGAATCTCATTTTTTAAACTGTACCTGTATTTCATTTAAGAGTAGTTCTCATCCACTATGCCAGTGTGACCCCAAAATACAGCCAAAATGATATTTCTGGTGTTTTCACAGATTGAAAGTTGTTGACATGATGTTGATATTAAGCCCTCAATTACATTGCTCAGGCTTCTTTGAAATGGCCATATGCTGTGGGGTCATTTCACACCGAATATTTATCGGAAATCCTTGAACAGCCGTATCCATTAACACTCCAGAAAAAGGATTGCTCTGGCGAAACAAATATCTCATTAGTTTCTTATTACGGAGAAATGTATTGATTATATTTCAAAGTTGAGCATGTGTTTGTTTTTAGCTATTAATTAGTCAAAATGTGATTATGAAATGTGGATAGCAGTAGTGTGTATAATGTGACAGGATGGGCTTTCTGCTACAGGCTTGTTCCTCTCACTCTGTCCCAGCTGCTATACCTTAATTGGTAGGCGGAGCGATACACACTAGAGGTGTGAGTGTATTGTTGCGACTGCGCCGAATGTATCTCTCACTTTTTCCTACACTAAAGCGTGTGCTGACTGCGCAAAGCTACCGTCTCCGGTTCATTACACTGACATTCAATTTGGTTTGTATTAGGACCAGATAGTGGGACTACGTAGACAAGAATGTATTCCCCTGGTGGTGGCTTCCCATCACAAACCCTAAGTGATGTGCAGCGCTTCACGACTGGTTAGGTTTGGACTCCTTTATTTTGCCAGCTCTCTAGTAAACCCTGGCTTTGGTTCTTAACAGTTTATTCATTTCATTTTTTGTATGATTAACTCATTCACTGTCAGCCATTTTCAGAGCAGCCAACCCCATATTGCCAGGCGTTTTAGATGATTTTGACTGATTTTTAAAGACCCACAGAATATTTTGCACTATAACAATCTGAAATCCAGATTCTGATAGATTCATCAGAATTTTTTTTGTTTCTAGCTTGTTTCGTTGTTCCGTAATCAGCAGTTGAATAGAGGCAATGTTTTTTTTCTGAAAAAACCTATTAGTGACTTTGAAGCAATTTTTTTTGCTTTAGTGACACCTCAACATTGGGTTCCTACTATAAAACTACAAAAACAACATTGAAACTGGGCTTTTGATGGCAAAATTATTATTATTTTGCTATCTGTGTCAGAGCTGAATGGCTTACTGTATTTTCGGCCGTCCTCCAAGTCTCTCCCCCGTCAGTCTAACCACACGCAACTTCCTCCTCCTCCCGGACATGCCGAATGTCACCGCTTGCCCTGTTTTTCACTCTAAATCACTCTAAAAATGAAGTAAAAACACTTCTTTCAATCAGAAATGTATCTTTGAACATTCTATGTGATTCCCAATCCAACAATGCAATGCGCAAAACTTTTCTCAAGTTCAAGTCACATGACCATTTGTCAACAAACCCATAATTTCTGATGGATAATAACTTGCGAGTGGAAATTTTAACCTTTGACATTTGTTTGAGTAAAGTCTCCCATTTTTCAGAAGAATTATACCTTCAATTAATCGATCTATAAGGCCTACACTACGTCTTTCTGTGTTATAATTTTTTTTAAAATTATTGTCCCAGGCAGCTTTAATTTTGAAACTCATCTCTTACCCTCAGTGTCACAAATATGTGCATCCTCATTAGATTATTAGTGAAATTGGTGTTTTGTTAAATTTTTGAAAGTCTTCTAAAATCTCCATTATACCACCACAACAATAGCACTGACTTCAGACACAAGAAACCCTATAAAAATCCTATAAGGAAAGGGTTTTGAAAAAATATCCCACAATAAATACCAGTAACCATTAATCATTCTAACCATTGTGTAAAATTAGAGTGAAGTAAATTGTTTTTTGCATTTTAAAGGTACTTACAATAACAGCTGTATACAGTGAGTTGTGATGATGACCTTCTCATTCTCGACCCACAACAGCTCATTTGCTGATTTACAAGCCTCGGGAATTGGATAGTCAACTGTGCAGCACTCACACTGAAACCGGTAATTTATCACACCTCTGGACAAGTAAAAGTGACAGTACAGACCTGAGAATGTATCCCTCTCACCCTCTGCAATATTTTGAATCAACTCACCTGAAAGAAAAGGTGAGTTGATTCACCTCATCAGGGGTTTCCGTAAGAACTATTTCTCTATATTGACCAAAGTTTGAGAGCACATTAATTCTATCCGTCGCGTACAGAGCACTGAATTTGCAAATATCGGCACTGTAACAACCTCATGCGAATCACAATCATGCTGATGTTGCGTGATGCCGAAATCCAATCATGGCAAACACTTCCCAAACCACACAAAGCAACAATATTTTTTGAGACAAAGCAATTGAGGAAAATCAGAAAATGACAACTGCTACTATTAGAAATGAATCTAACATTTTAACCATCTAGGGCAGGGGTGTCAAACTCATTTTAGTTCAGGGGCCAAATACGGAGTTTGATCTCAAGTGGGCCACAGATTTTATGCGGAAAAATTTGTCATTTTTTAACATTATTGTGCCCTAGTTTGCACGTCTACGTATATGTATGAAACGACTATATCCAAGCAAGAAGTGACATATATATTGGTCCCAATAGTGTCTTCACATGAAATTTCCTAGATTTTGTGACAAATTTGTATTTATTTGAGGGAAACATTATGTCATAATTTGAGGAAAACTGAAGAATTTTGTAAGAATTTTGAGTTTTTTCTACTGTGTAACATTAAAAATGATTGCAATCACATGACAGAAGCACCTGGAAAACTGAGCCTCTCTAAATATTGATGAGTTATATTTACACAATGATTCATGTTCTCATGAAATCTTGGGAAACACAATGCTAAATGCAGACATATATGGTGTATGTAGCTTGTAAGAGCATTTCAAATATGAGCTTGAACTTCCTTTTTTTTAATATATATATACAGTTTATATATATATAGATTGTGGAGGGTTTTACAGGTTGCCTTACAAAATGTCTACTTTCTCCAAACTAAATGACAATAACACACTAATAATAGTGAAAATAAGTTTTCGTCAGTGTTAGTATCTTTTGTCACCTGATGTTTAATGATAGGAAACATAGGGAAAAATATAATTTTCAAGATTGTCTTTAGCAATTGGGTAAAAGTCCACTCAGAAGCAACACATGCTTTACAGCCATTGTCTCTGCTGCTGTGGCAATGCCAGAACTTTCATGTGTTTGTCACCTGGACACAGTTTGATGGGTGTTGGGTGCCACATGTGTTTAGTTCTCTCCTGCTTTCACTGCCTGTACAGAGTGTGTGTCTATGTGGAAATGTGTTCAGATTTGAGATCTACAAAGAGTGATGTGTTCAAAAGCATTAAACTCACACCAAGAGCTACTTTGTCGTTAGTGCATTTAAAAAAAAAAAAAAAATGTGTTTAGTTTAAAATATACCTTTCCAATTGATTATAGGAGTTATTCTGGTAACGCACAAGGATAAAACCCTAAAAAGCATGAATTAACCTGAAAAAATATATCAACATATATTGAGCACTCGCAAGTGTTGAACTAGATTTGAGTCCCCACAAGTACACTAAATTAACCGCACGCACGCACGCACGCACGCACGCACGCACGCACGCACGCACGCACGCACGCACGCACGCACGCACGCACGCACGCACGCACGCACGCACGCACGCACGCACGCACCACACACACACACACACACACACACACACACACACACACACACACACACACACACACACACACACACACACACACACACACACACACACACACACACACACACACACACACACACCCCTCGACTTTTCAGAGACGAGGGGAGTTAGTTTTTGTTTTTCATGAAAATGTATAGAAATGTGTGGAGCAGGTGACAGTGACAGTGAGTGTGCATAGGAAGTGTGTTTTCACAGTGAATGTCATCGTCGCCCAATCTTCCCAATATGTCACCTCTTCACACACAATAATGTCATTTTGAATCTGGCTGAAGAATGTCAAGTATTAATATTTCACAAATACGTTTGCCAAGTTATGCCACCTTGGGTCTCTGCTCCTTCTAACACCTCTGACAATTTCCTTCTCTTTCCCGCATGGGAGAAGATCATTATCTCTGCTTTTGCTTTTTACGTTTTTCCACACTTTTTCCATCAACCTTCGTTTTCCTCCCTGTCTTGTTGGCTATTGAGGTGATGCATTTGTCACCACAAATGGTCTTTCATTGATTGATGATGCCTTTGATTGGAGCAGCCTGACCTTGCCCGGTATGGACAGGCTTTGTTATCGCTTTACAAACCCCTTTAGGAATTTCCTTACACTTAGTCCAGATAATCTAATTCTATTATTGATTTCTGTGCTTAAATATCACCCATAAAAACAAACAGGAAAATAAAACTGCAAAAACAGAGATCAGGCTCACTCTTTGAAATGGAATGGCAAGTAAGGAATTGCAAGACATTCAGGGTCTTTTTCACAGTATTACCCAAACAGCACAAGGTTGTCAAACCCATGGCGTGCAGACCATATGTCCACACGGGGTCCAGTTTGGCCTATGAAGTGACTTTTAGAATTTTAAAAGCTTGAAAGAAGGTAAGAAACTAAAAACTGCCTTTAGTCCTGTGTGCAGCATTGTTTTGGCTAAACTTGTTAGCACATTTAAATTGTTTTTGCAATATTTTCCTCATTTTGGCTGATTAACAAAATTATTAATATGTCGTACGGTTGATTTTTAAAAAGTTGCTACTTATATTTAGGAGTCTAATGTCATATAAAAAACTGACCTACTCACACTCATACAGCAGGTAAAATAAGTATTGAACATTTTTCTCAATAAACGTATTTCTACACATGCAAATAAATCTAACCACTGATGTCCATAAATTAAGGTATGTGTAACAATGTGAAATGGCACAGGGAAAAAGTATTGAACATGCTTATTGAAATGTATTTATTACTTTGTACAAAACACTTTGTTGGTAATGAAAGCTTTTAGACGTCTGCTTGATGGAAAAACTAGTTGCATTCATTGCTCAGGTGTTATTTTGGCTTCAAATTTTGCAAGTTCTGTGGGCCTCTTCTATGAACTCTGAACTTTAGTTTTTTTCCATAGATTTTCAATTGGTTTCAAGTCAGTTGATTGGCTGGGCCATTTGCAGCTTTATTTTCTGTCTCTGAAACCAATTGAGAGTTTTTTGTTTTGTTTTTTTGCTGTGTGGGATCATTGTCTTACTGAAATGTCCACCTTCATTTCATCTTCATCATCTTGGCGGATGGCAGCAGATTTGTCAGTTAGCCAGTACCTTGGGCTGATGTGCAGTGCCATTTGTCTTCCAAACATGGTGTGTATTATGGCATCAAGAGTTCAATTTTGGTCTCATCTGATCATATTATATTCTGCCAGTATTTCACAGGCTTGTCCAATTGTTGTGCTGCAAACTTTAAACAAGCTTCAACGTGTTTTTTCTTCAGCAATGGAGTCTTGAGTGGTGAGGTTGCATACAAGCCAGTGCATTACTTATTGTTTTCTTTAAAACAATTGTACCTGCTAATTCCAGATCTTTCTGAAAGTGATCTTTGGCTCTTGGACAACTCTTGTGATAATTATCTTCATTCCTCTTACAGAAATCCTGCAAGAAGCACCTGGTTGTGGCCAGTTTATGTTGAAATAATGTTTTTTTTTCCACTTCCGGATTTATGGCCCAAACAGTGCTTAGTGGAACATTCAGAAATGTAGAAATCCTTCCGTAACCAATGCCATCAAGCTCTTTGCTTTTACCCACCATGAGATGTGTCTTGTGCCACACCTTGATGAGATCATCATTAAAAATGACTGCAATCATGCAATATAAGCACTGAAAAAACAGTGAGCCCTTTCAAATATTGTTGAGCATGAGTGTGTTGCATGTGCCAAAGATGTCGTTTATTGAGACTTATTAAAAAAAAAAAATTCGTATCACTTTTTTGTCTTTGTTTAACTTTTGTTTAAATGTCCAAATAAAGCATGAAAGCAAATTTATGTCATGTGACTGTGATTGTGATGCCATCAGTTGAGACTGAACCAGCTAATATGAATTTGCACTGAAAGGGACATGAATAATTTGTAATTACTAGTTGCTTTCAGCTGATGTCTTGGCTTTCCATACTTTTGTAATTTATCTTAATGCCAAATCCAACACTCTCAACCCCTCTGCCTTCGCTAAAGCACACACTCATTCCTATGTTAAGGTTTTCTGTATGGGTGACTACTGATCTGTTCTCTCAAAATGTATCATCGTTCATCACTTTTTCGGAGAAATTATTCACCATTCGTTCATTCTTTGTCAAAGTTGCGTGTTCCTGTTCAGGGTCGCACAGTAGCTCTACACACAAAACCTTCTTGCTGTGAGGCTGAAGTGAAACGCACTTCAACAGCAACTTGGCCTCCAAAATTTGGTTCGAACATAAGAACAGAACAAAACAAACACAAAATAAGCAACATCTTTCTTTTCTATAAAAAACATTTTTCATTCAATGATTGAATTATATCGCAGTCACAATCAAGATTGAACTTTCCAAGCAAAAACAAGTGTATTCCCTTTTGTTTAGTAACATGAATGTTTATCAGTATAACATTTCATAAAAAATAGTTTTTCCTTAATAATGCAAAATAAAGAGTTTGAAGGACACAGAGGAACGCACACACACAAACACAAACATACACACTTTTACAGCCCCTAAGATGATACATTAGGCCTGTCTAGTCACTGCGCTGAAGGACACACATGTCAGCTTTCATAATCTCCAATTTTACTTTCTTTGCTGCTTCAGCCTGCTGTATGGTGAAAGGAAGGACCATAATGGGCCACAGGCAGGTTATTATCTGCCCCCATAGACTCTTGACTGGGAGAAGTGGTATTCTAGGAGGAACTGTGTGTGTTTGCTGCTTGTGTGTGTGGGCCGTGTTGTTGTGTGGGTGGTCCTGTTACATGCATGTAGAGGACATCTAAATGGGCCATCTCTCTCCATGTTAGGCTTTTCTCCTCCCCTGTTCTTTCCCTTGCTTCTATTTTACTTCTTCCTCCTCTTATCTCAGTATGAGCTTTTTTCTTTTTTCTTATCAATTTTCACTGAAATCATACAATATTTGATAGCATGTCAAGAGCCTGTGGATTGTATATTCTCCCTTAAAAGAAGTAGAAGTGTATATATTTTTATTAATTGATACTAAAACAATGTTAAGTTGTTTGTGTTTTTTTCTTGCACAGCCTTTGGAAAGTCACAATTTTTAAGCCTGCGACCGACATTTTGTGTGTGTGACGTCATCGGCTGGCGTAAGTCGTCGTGTGTCCGTAAACAACCATAACAACCTGGCTAGCAACGTTCACACTTCAACAAGTGCAAAGAAAAACTGTTGTTGATTTAATGAGAGATTTGCAATTTCAGTTGTCTACTTAGATTCATGGCTTACTATTTGAGACAGACAAACCCGATGTGAAGTTAAGCTAGCATGGCGAGCAGCTAATTGCTAACAGATGATCACTAACACTAGCTGTAAAAAAAACAGCCTCAGATCATGTATGTTCGGCTGATGCAGAATGCTGAGAAGAAGAAGATGATAACCTACCTGGAGACTCAAGTGGATGAGCTAGAACAATGCTGCAGGATTAATGATGTCATCACCCTGGTCCTTCGCTAGCATGTGGAGAATGTTGCAGCTGGATGTTAGGGGACCGCTGCAACAGAGAAGACAGATTTGTTAACAGGAAACATTATAAATCAGTGTACCCTTTGTTCTTTGGTTATTCCGTTTTAAAACCAAATCAAAATAACAAATAAACAGTGTGGTTATTTTGTTTTACTGATTTAAAATCAAAACAGAAATACAGAAAAAAACAATTATGTGTGTGTGTGTGTTTTTTTTTTTTTAAACTTGTTCTGTTTGTGAGATATTTGGATATTTAAGAGAAAATTAGAGCGAGAACTGAAGTCCGCTGCACCTCTCTCACCAGGTCCTCTCACACAATAGGACTGTTTAGGATTTATTTCAGCAGTTTTCTGGTCCTGCTCATGTTTTCATTCAGTGTGTGGATGTTATAGCTTGTAAAAAGCTGCTCATGTTTATGTTTTGTTTTGCGGTGCTACGGTGTGAGGCTGGTGTGATGAACAATATAAATATTAGAATTTCTATGATTTGACACTATCGCAAAAACAATTACAGCTTTTTTAAGGGCCGTAAAAATGCTTGTTTTGTATGTTATAAATACAGTTAACAGTAGCCATCAACACACACGGAAGTTGATCACAAGAAACGTGGAGGAGCAGTAGATTCATTACACCACCTGTGATTCCACATATCACGTGCATGTTCATTTTTTGGTTTTGATTTATTTATGCACTAATGACGTTTTAATTGGTGGGTATTAATTTTAAGCCCTGATTATAATTATATATTTGGGGTCACTCTGTGGTGTACTGGTGAGCACTGCTACCTCTCAATAAAGGAATTGTGGGTTCAAGTCCTGCAGGTGACCCCCAACTTGTCTCTGTGAAGCCCTCCAATAGACTAGTGTCCTTTCCAGGTGGGTTTACACAGCCTAAAGCCTGATATATGCTACTGTGGTTAGCTCTCTGCCTCAACGCAGACCCCTAAGTCATAACCTAATGTGCACCTCCCAAAAATCCTATCTGTGCGTTGAGGCGCGATACGGACTATAAGGGCTGTGATTGGTCCACTCCAAACCTCACCCCCAGTCATTGCCTTTTCCAGTCAACACCACAATGTTTCAACTTTTTTCTGGAGTGAAGCAAGAGTTGACGGACCAAAAGTGCCAGTGTTTTATTATTTCCTTTCATCTGTTAGTATTGCTACTCTGCCTCATCTTTGTACATACAGTGTGTTTGTGTTTCATTAACAGCAAACAATGACCAACATGATGCTCTGAAACCACTCACACAGCCACAACACCCAGTACCCTTTGCATCATGGCGACACCGTACCTACGGCGTATGTCGTGACGCAGTAGCATATATCAGGCTTTACGCCCTATGTCTGCAGGCACAGACTCCAGCATCTCTTGCAACCCTGTACAGGATAAGCAAGTATAGAAGGTGAGACAACTCAGACGAGTATATATTTTGTTATAAGTTTCCCAACCTGTTCCTCTTCAAATCAAAACTTAAAACACATTTATTTAGGCATTTAATACCCATGGTAATTGTTTTTATGCTTCTGTTTTCATGCTGTGTGTTTTTATTGTTGCCTTTTTTTTAAGGCACCTTGGTCACCTGCAGGCTGCTTAAAAGTGCTAGATGAATAAAAATTACATAACATCACATAATGAACGTAATATATAGCAAAGACCCCAAAGGACTTAATATAGGGCACCTCTTGGAATGCTTCACTTCCCCTTTAACATGTAAAATGCAGTCAGTCTGCATTAAGGTTCCAACATTTTTAGTTTACTATACTGTAATACTAGGCCACTCATTGGATTACAGCAGAGAGACCCAGGACAGAAGGCTATTGGAAATTAACATAGCCTGTATCAAATCACATTGCTTATCTCCCTTTCGGCTCCCCAGCTAGCCAAGGCTAAAGCCAAGGTTGTCTCAACTCTTATCACCAGGAAGTTTCTGCAGACGGCGGCTCTTACCCCCACTCCCTCCCCCCGCTCCTTCCCTACATTCCCACCTGGAACTGTTGATGCTGAACTTTTCCACACGTCATCTGGTTGTCAGTAACGCAGCTACAGGTCTTCAACTTCAAATGCCTCGTCGGCCATCTTTCCCCACCTCCCATCCGCAGCTGCATGGAGGCGTGGTTGCAGCGCCGACTGGCAGCACGCCCATGTCCCCAAACGGCTGGACTCCTGTTGTTCTTCCCACCTGACCCCCTCCCCCAGCCAACCTCAACCCAACCCTTCCTACATGCCTTGTCTCGAGTTGTTTGACTCTGTCATGCTTACATTATGTTTGCAGAGGCGGTTTTTTTCCTGGTTTCACACTGCTTTCTCTGTTTAGGGAAATCAGTTTCAAACTGGCAGTTTTTTTCCCCTCAACCCTCCTCTCCTCCTGTTATTGATCCCTTTTCACCTAAATATGTGGGCGCCGCAAATGGCTGCTCCGGTGTGTTGATGTGTCTCCTTTCACTGCAACTACCTAGTCAAATTCCTCGTATTGTTCTAAACTGTACCTGGTCAATAAAAGATTCTGATTCTGATTCTGATTCTGATTCTGTAGTATAAGATTCTTGCTGCTGGTAGCATATAGATGCATTTCATGTCATTTTTACATATTCCCACAGGGACACTACTGGATATGTTTAACCTGAATACACAACAATTAAGTCCACAACAATTTCATCAAAGGCAGCAGAAGGTAAAAGTGATCTCATCCTATTGTTTCTTCAGCCTTGAAATCACTTTTGTATCCATGCTTTGTCGGAGAGTGCCTGAAGTCCTAATAGCTGGTCAATTGTGCGATTGAACCTTTCTGCTAGTCTAACATCTCTGCTGCTTTTAAGAACAGCTATTTGCTCCTTTTGTCAGCACTGGGTAATTTGGCCAGAAGCACATCAATTTGTGCTCTTGCTATGACAGACATGCTATAAACACACCACTTTTAATGTGCACTGAGCAGCTGACTGAATGTAGCTGAATGCATTACTGACAGATCAGCTGCATCCAAATCAAACAACAATCAATAATGCCAACCATGTCATGGTTAAACACGAGGAGAAGAAGAAGTGCCTCATTAGTGGGATGAGGGAATCTGATACTGATGCCAAAATGAGAAAAAGAAAGACAATGACAATAAATGTGAGAAAGCAATTAAAATGTGATAGGAGACACTCGCTGTCAACAAGTAGAGGTGCCTTTGTTCAATTCAATTCATATTATTGTTAGCTCGCAAAGGATAATTTAATGCACTTCAAACTTTATCCATTGAAGCATATCTGTACCATAATTCAATTTAAAATGGATTAACATAAATGCCTTTTCATTTTCAGAAAATAGCTGCATTTTTTAACTCATAAATAAAATGAATAATAAATAATTCAAACTGCATTTTCATTTTCTTCTTTAAAGGTGCAGTCCGTGACTCGAGTCTCAGATCCCTCTCTCCTCCTCTCTCCCCGCTGTTCTCTTGCCCTGCCTCCAAATTTTCCAAAGTCCCTCCCTCAGAGGAGCTAACAAGCTAACGTTAGTCCGACAGCAACATTACAGTAATATAACATGCTCTGTTAAAAGAATATTACTGCAGTGCTTCTCTCTCTCTATGTGCACACACCTCAGCACCAGTAGCAACAACACAGTGTCACTTACAGCAGCACACACGGAGGCTGCTGCACACACACAACCCATGCACTACAGATTTCTAGTGTAACAATTACAAATCAAACATAATGTAAATCAAGCAGCAGTAATTACCTTTCAAGCAGAAAAGTCACCAATTCCATCTTCTACTCCTCCACACCATACACTGTAAAAAAAGATGGTGCTCCAGCCACCGGAAAGGGGCGGGGCCTGTGAGCAATAGCTGTCAGACAGTCCATCGAACACAATCCTGACTCTGAGTGGTTCTTTTTGCTCGGTCACGGTGCATTCTGGCAATCTGGCAAAGGCTGCTGGAGCAGCAGACAGGACTTAATGAGTATGTTTTTTTTACACAAACTACTAGTTTGACGTAAAGCTGTCCTTGCATAGTGAAAGCTTTAGCAAATATGACAAAAAGTCACTTTTATAAGAGTTGCAGACTGTGCCTTTAAGGTTTGCTCATTTTGTAACTTAATGAAAATGATAAAGGAAATTACATTTCAGGTTTAATTTTCAAAAGATGGCCCAGCAAATAGGTACCAAAATTCTATTTGAAATGGAAAATTTGAAAATTAAAATGCATTAGCAGAAAGGCGAACGCATTGAAGGTTGTAGCTCTTTTATTTGACTCATAAATCAAATTGGCAATAAGTAATCAAAATCGCATGTTTATTTTCTTCAACACTGCTCATTTTGTGACACAACTAAAGAAAGCAAAAAGGTCATTGCATTTTCATTTTCATGCCCCACCTCCTGCGCAAACTGTAACATAATCAATTAATCAATTTGACTTTGCAATCCCAGTCGGCGCAGCAGAGTGATGTCAGTGGCCTCTCTTCTTCTGTTTTGGACTATCCTTCAAACCTTGATTTTAGAACAGCATAAAGCTCAATATTAATGAAGTGCAAAGAAATAAATATTTTCAAATTTTTATGTTCAAGGTTCAGCAAGGCTATTGTAGCTATTCTTGGGTTCAAAATCACTTGTTGCTGAGGCTGAACTACTTGAGGCGTCTGAATCATCAGAACAAATTTTCCTTCTTGTGTCAGAGTTTTTATTTCATTTTCTTTTGATTCCCCACGCCCAATAAACAGACCACTAGGCTTTACTCAGTGACCCCCAGTTTGAGAAAGGCTGTACTTCAGGATTAATAAAGCCCTAAAACATTCTTGAACACAGAAGTCAGCATGTGAAAAATACCCAAATTCTACAAAACATTACAAAAACAAGATGAAAGGAATTTCCAAACACTAATAAAGATCTTCTGTATCCTACTACAGTGCACATATATCAGAGGTATGATGTTCATGTATCTAAACACCAAGAAACTCTTCCTTCTGGATGAACATACCATGAAAAATCTAACTGTAGCAAACTTTTACCAGTTGCATTATTGTGAAGAAGTAAAAGTTTAAAGACGAATAATAAGCCGCACTGTTATTTCCTGCAAAATCATTATAACCTGTAATAAAATTGCTACGTTCAGTTAAAGCACATTGTGGCAGTAACTATGACACCAACAATAACTTACAAATAAATGTATTATTCACAAATAGTGAAGTGATTACCTCAAAGCCTAACGCTCAAGATAAATATGTTGTTTAGAGAAGTTTTACATGTTGATGAAAGCAATAGAAACTTTCATTGGCAGCTGCAAGAATCAGACCGAAGGTCAAGAAGTGAGTTTATACAAACCATTATTTCCTCTTGATGTCTTTAAACTGGGAACACTTCAGCTTTTATCTCAATACTGAACTGTTATGTGGCTTTTTTGTTTTTTTTCCATCACACCTTTTGGAACCTTGAGTCTGCTCCCATCTTCGGCATTGTAAAAATGATGTAGAATAATTTGGTCATTACTTTTCCTGCAAGTAAATGAGAAGTTGATAACCACACATACATTACTGATTGATTCATTGATTGATTATACTTTATTAATCCCAGAGGGAAAATTCAGTTTCAGTTACATCCCGACCAAGAAACATGAAAAGACAATCACATATAGGGTTGGGTATCAGTTGGGTTTTATCCAATACCGGTGCCAACTCGGTATTTTTTAAACGGTTCCGGTGCTTAAACAGTGCTTAAACCGGTACTTTTTAAAAAACTGCATACACTTTGTCAAAATACAATACTCTTTTATTTTTAGGGCCAAATTGAACACAATATTACCTTAAATAATATATATACAAGTAACATATGGAAATAATAAACAAAAACTTTTAAATAATATCAAATTAAACAATATTGTATTAAACTATTTAATACTGGAGATGAATATTATCATGATTTTATTTGTCAATAATCATTAATGGCTATAAGGAGCCATTGCAAAAGAGTCAAAGAGCCACATGTGGCTCCTGAGCCACAGGTTGCAGCAAACCCCTGAGCTAGCCAATCTGTTGCATTCCTGTGTAAATGCTAAACTGTGCTTTTTAAATCTGGTGTTAAAGCTTAAATTCAACAGTTTGTCTACAAACACGGCTTGTTATGAGCTTAACATTAAACAAAAAGTCAGCGGCCACTGAGTTGAAGTATAGACATAGCTCATATGTTGTTGTCACATGTTGAACGGCAATGATGTTTGCTAAGAGGAAATGCTGCTCTCATCATCTGTGATGACGTGTGTCACACTGGCAGCGCTGGGGGCGGGACTCACTTCAATTTGTCCGGGGGGCCTGACACTGGCTGCTGCTGTTGTTGATGTGCTTGGCTCTAGGTCACGTAGGTTATCAAACACGGTGCATTGTTCGGCTTTTAAGTTAACTCCATGTGGTCTTTTATCCTCTCGCTATCAGGTATGAGCAACAGGTGTGCTGAATCTGATGTCACGATCAACAACCGGAGGGGTGGCGGGGCACCAAAATGAGGCACCGAAATGTTTGTTCTTATTCTGTCTGGTTACTACTGTTTATGTCAGAACCGGTGCCATATTGGTACCCAACCCTAATTATATATGACATGGGGAAACAGGAACGGGAGAACTGTGGAGTAGCCAGCTGCAGGGCGGCGCCCCGTTTCTTAGATGAGAAGTATCAAACAATGGGTAGGAAGAAGAGGCAAAAAAGGCAAAATCCAAACTAGGCCCGTGTAGAGTGAATGAGAATAGAGAAGGTGTTTTGAGACGGGCTAGCCATAGCATGACTGCCAGCCCAACTATTCCTGGTCAATTCGATCAGTAATCCAATAGTGTGGCCATTTCCTGTGAAACAAACTATCCACTCCTCTAAAAGTTCCACGTTGGATTCCATCTGAGAGTTCTGAGAGAGTTCGGAGAGTTTGGCTCCTTTTGTCGATGACTGCGGCTTCCAATAGTGCTGCCAACGTAATCCAATTTTTTGCAATAATTCAGGAAAATGCCGCATCCAATCAGCAGTGGTGGACCTCTTCCACATCCTCAGGACTTGCAGACTCATTGCCTATCCTTCTCGTAGAGAGATTTAACCAAAAGCAAAGAAAGACCAGATAATCAATTCCATGATTAGATTCAGGATCGGGATGCTGATAGAGGCTCCTGTTAGTTTAAACAAAAACAAGACAAAAGAGCAGCAAGGACACTGGCAGGTGTTTGGACCTGGAAAACATGCCCAGTAAGGGATGATGTTAATTGACCCCCTGCCAAAATTACTACTTTTCAGCTGCTGCTGAACTGTGTTGTTTTCTTCCATCTGTGTTCAGATGCTATTCCACATGGACGATCAAATAATCCTATAGCCTTGTGTTTAACGCACCTGTGCGTTATTCAATGTGCACAGAGATTAGGTATTACTGTAATAAAGGTTTTGGAGATAGAAAGTATACAATAGCTCTCAAATGGCAGTCTGCAGCCTGTTCGTGGGCTTCTAGCAGACTGCATGCTGGTCATGTGACAAGAACAGTCACAGAAGTCTGCCCCTGTGCGTTAGGATGTGGTCATCTCCAGGCCATTTGCTAATGATGGTTTTAGGTTAACACTGCAGGGGAACTTGCTGTGTCCGGATTAGAAATTTCTGCTTTTTATAATGTTACTGTAATGAGGGCGGTGATGGGTTAGTGACGTCTGCCGTGGGTAAAAAACTACAAATTTCTGAAAATTGACAACTAAAAGTACATTTATAACACTTTCCTTTGTGCCTCTAACCGCTGATATAATCTCAAATATCACAAGGTTTGAATATATATCAAAGGAAAAGAGGCTACCAGGTAGTGAGATGGCCAACACTAACTCGAGGTTTCCACTGGATACGTCTCCGCTGCGCCACGGCACCAATCCGGTATTTCACCGCTGTCCGCCGTCCGGCAATTCACATCGGTTGCGTTTTGAGTGCACGGCGGTGCGCTCCGGTTGAACGACTGTGACGTCACGAGACAGAGCAGTTCTCACGATTTTTTATATAATCGTGCGAGAACGTGGTTAAATGTATGTGTTATAAACGCAACAATAAACAGATAAACAGGTCAGTGCTCCTAACGAAGGAGTACAAGAAGGTTGGACTCTCAGTAAAACACAAAATAAATCAAAGTTTCTGCAGTTTCCAGTACAGTTACAGTATGAGAGGAATCAATATAGTGGATGTGAATTTGTTTTTACACATTATGACATTTTGGTGATGTATTTACTTGAAATATAATCTGAAGTGTTTTGTTTTGAAAAGTAACCCGATATTTTATTGCGGAGTACGTGCTTAATTTCCTGTTTTGCTTCATTTGCTCTGTGCTGATTGATGCGTCATGCTCCGGTGTCCACCAGAAATAGAAGCCCTGCGTATATCGGGCGGAGGGCACCGGACTACCTCACCTGGGAAGGAGCAGACACGCACCGCAGCGGACCCGGTGGAAATTAACACATAGACTAAAGTGGAAACCTATCAGCTCCAGTGACGTGGCGGTGACGTAACGCCGTGGAGCCGCATCCAGTGGAAACTGGGGGTAAGTAAGAGGGAGTAACAAGGAACAGCTGGGTGAACAGGTGAGACTAATGAGGAGTTGAAGTGATCTGAAACGAGCAGGGGAAAATAAAATAAAAAATGAAAATAAAACAGGAAGTGCAAATAACAGCCCGTGGATGTTACAGTTACAAAATCACCTAGTACAACACAAGCTCTTACTATCAAAACGACCACTTCTGGTCGCACAGAGTTTTTTGTTGTTGTTGCCGTCTTTGCACTTTACATTTTTGTTTTTTGAAACAGAAATTAAAAGTCATCTGGTTTTTAAAGTTTTGTTTATCCCTTCCCGACCCTTGAATTTAAATCATTTTATTATTATTTTATTTATTATAATTTTGCATTGTTTTCTTGTATATCTTAAGTTACTGATTATTAGTTAGTCAGTTTTTTGAAATTGTATTTTGAGCAAACTGTTGCAATTATAAATGTACATAGGATGTATATATTATTTTTTTTGTTCCTTTTGTTTTTGTTTTCTAGTCCTTGCTCGAAAAAACAAATAAATAAATGAAAAATAAATGAAATATATATAATACGATACCAGGTGTCATGGATTCAGGCAGACCACGTCATAATGTAGATGTCAATATGAAGCATTATTAGTCCAGGGTATTAGCCAACAGTTAAACAAGAAATCTTCTGAGCATCTGAGGCCATATACTGTATAACTATGTATTTATACTATGTATAAAATGTGCTGTGATGCAAAACAATTACAGACACACGTTGAACTCCATGTTGGCTAGACTGTACGTTTAAATCTAAGCCTCGCTAAGCTGAAAGGCACAATTCTCCTCTGATAGTCCAAAGATAGAAAAAAAAGTCTGTTTTAAAACATTGTTTCATCAGTGGAAGTAACCTCCTCTCCGGATTACATCTTACAGCCATTTTGCACTTACAGTTGGACAAAAGGCATGGCTTTCACCAAGAAATGATTGAAGTGCTCTCAATATGTCAGTGTGCTTCCTGCACTGTTATTTATTCCTGACCAGTGACTACGTCCCTGTAATGAGGCCCACCTCATACTTCTTTACCTCCTCACCTCGAGCTGCTATCCTTCATCAGAATCTCAACTATTTACTGTTTTCTATTCCATACGCTCCTCCAGCTCATTACATAGCCTGAACATGGCCTGAGGTTGGGTGAAGAAATGCACAGTAACATATGCACACACGCCAGTAAATCAGGACAAGGTAAAAACCCAATGCATTTAAAAAAAAAAAAAGAAGTTAGAGTTTTAACTTACTTTATTTTGCATAAAATAACAAAATAAAGTCAAGCACAGCACCACACTCTTAAAGGTCCCATATCCTGCTATTTTTCACCCATCTCTATTTGTTCTAAGAACCCCAAAAACATAGTATTTGAGGTTTATTTTCCCAAACTCGCATGTTTTCCAGAGTTTTAGCCTCTGAAAAGTCACTTTCTGAGGAACTCTACACAAACAGGCTGATTTGCGGCCTACTTATGCATATTCATGAGTGGGCATGTCTATAAACGGGACACTGACTTCCTCCTCCCCGCCTGCCCCCCTCCCACCCACACCGTAGCCGAGCTCATGCTGCTTCATAAACACGAGACAGAGCGTGGGGGTGGGGTGTTTTCTGGTACATACATAGACTGCAGAAAATACATACATAGCACTGCGCGAAGGACGCTAAAATGCTCACTTTCACGGGCGTGTCTGTTTACATGTCAGTCATGGCAGAGAGCTTCCTGGAGGCGCGGCTTCTCCAGCTCAGTGCCGCGTCAAATTCGTCATCAAAGTGGGAACATGTCATCAAATTGGAGCGAGGTGTTTGGGCTCACCCTGTTGTAAGAAAGGAGCAAATCACCCTCTAACTAACGATTGAGGAAATCAATGAAAAAACCACTTTGGGCATGTGTATGAAGCCCAAATAGCACTTTTATTATGTTTAAAGCAGGCGTGATCCTATTTTTTTTTTTTTTTAGCGTAACAAAGAAATATATTTTCTCCATTTGAGGTGATGACCTGTTTTTAAAGTAATTGACTAAAATTTAGTTGGCTGTGAATACACACTCTTAGAAGTGTGCAAGACAGTAGTCACAATGTTAGCCTCCAAGAGAGGCAACTTTTTAAAAGCACAAGGTCTTTGTTTTATCAAGTGCAAGTGAGTGAGTCGAAAGTAGTGCCAGCAAATTAAATCAACACCTTTGTTCAAAAAGTTAGGCACTTTTTCATCTAAAGAACTGAAGAGAAATTGAGTCATTCATTCAGCTTGCTCATGTCTATCTGATGATTTTATGAATCATGATTACCTGGTCTATTATGATACTGGCTTTAATAGGCAGACAGCATTTAGTGTTCACCTTGGTGTAAAATAAAATTAGATTTTCAGTTGCATCATGTGGATTCCTATAATGTCCCTCTTTTCTAAATTGTATTTCATCTATTGGCCTTGCCAGCTGGAGAAGTTACAGCTGACTATAAATTTGTACCCAGCTTGTTTAGGAGCTATTAATGGGACAACAGGAAAACTCAGAGAGCTTTCAAGTATTAACTTTAGAATAGAAGCGAGCCATTAATCCAATGAGAATGATTAATATCCAATGGTAAGCTGTTTTTTCTCTCTAAGATTCTGTTGTTTAGAAAAGTAGGAAAGACAGATTGAGACCATTAAGTAATATTCTGGAACAAATAAAGTCATCCCTCAACATTTTAACAAAATTTTACAGATTTTTGTAATTCGATATGCTTATATAACATTCAAGGTAATTACGTAGTTTAAAAGGAGAGTAAAAAAAGTCTTTGTGTAACTTTGAAAAATGAGTGATTGAAATAGTTGTACTATAATGTGCTGTATGTCTATTGGTCCTGAAATACTTGTAGAATTATATTAAGCTAATGTAAAACGTTTTTTGGGACGCTTGTTTTCTGTTTCAAACTTTCCTCAATTCCGTTTTACATCTGTTTAGTCATTTCCGTTTCATTTCCATTTTCAGAAGACGTGCTGGCTAATAAATGTCCCAAAATTGTATCAAACATGCTAAATAGGGTTAATGGAGTCAACTACTGTTAATAATTTGACATTTATATGCTTCAGATGACTTACAAAAGCTAGGAGAGTTACACTGAAATCACACAAGATTACTTCATGATAAATTGGACGTCCGTTTGCTAAGCTTGTTGTATGCCAAAAATTATTTGGAACAACTTGGTTGCCCCAAAACATGAAAGTGAGGATTTAGTCTGTGTCATAGCTACTTCTATTTCATTTTGCACAAAATTCCATGCAGCGGTGTGATTAAATTTGACATATTTGTCTGTTTTTTTACACTTGCTAGACATTTAGTCACCCAGTTTCCAGGAGAAAAATAGCATTTAAATGTGTGATATTGTCCCAAAACATGCATGTAATGTAACTCATTGCTGTGTCATATTGGTCCTTTAAATAAATAAAGAGAACATGAATTCTAAAAGTGAACTCTGCGTTCAATCAATCAAGTCCCTACTTTTCCACTTTAAGGCATCTTAAACTAAGGTGATGTACCGGTACTTGAATGTTGAATTAGATGGATGGACCACATATTTAAAATGAATTGAATCAATGTGTTCTCTCCTAGCTTGCTCAGAGTCCAAGGCTGTAACTCAGCTTGAACAAGTTGGCAGCATTTGTGCTAATACACTTCAGCACACACACAGATTGGGCTGTATTTTAAGAATGGGAATGTGAAAACGCAGCCGGGTGGACAATTTGTCAATGTGTCATACAAGCTTTGCTCTTGTAGTAGATTGAATGAATTAGATACTTATTCTTGTACATTTCTGAATATACTGTATTTCTGAATCAGTCATTTTAAAGTAAAGTAAAGTAATTCATATGTTTTTGTTTTAAAATGATCAACGGACATTGTGAAACAACAAAAAAAATGAAATGACCAGACAACAATCAAATGCATCACCTCATAGTCGACCAATCAAATTAAATGGAATGCCCTGCGCCAAAACAGCATTGAATGGAGGTTATTTTCTCAGTTTTAGAATTCATAAATGTAGCTATACTAAGAGCCTGAGGATTTTATTGTAATTGAATTCATTGGTGTTATTTAATTTTAAAAAGAATTGTACATTTTGACAAACCTTTTATTTTATACAGATGCCTTTGTGGAAGTTAATCTCTCTCTTTTGCATAAGTCCATGACTCTCCTTGATGCTTGCTGGGTAAGTAACTCACAGCATGAAGGGGTTTTATCGCGTGTCGACAGTATTTGTGACCCTGTAGGTAAAAAAATTGGCACCTCTTCGAGGTTGTAGTTTTATTTCTGACAGATGCGCAAAAAAAGAGGTCTGCAGGGGAGAAAACGCTCTCCTTTAAACCACTTTTTTTTCTTTCTTTTTTTCCAGTTTCTCTGTAGATTTTAAAAACCATCAATGCCACAGGCAAACAATGCACCATTAAGTCTTTAGAGACCCTGGCTTTAAAACTGTGGGCTGGAAACAAACCAGATGGTCCAGGGCAGACAATAAAGTTATTCATTAAACAACAAGACAGTTTTGCTTTGACCCAGTGGTTCCCAACCCTTTTTTTGGATCGTGACCCCATTTTGATATCAAGAATTTCTGGCGACCCAAATGACATTGTATTTCTTCTTGAATTAGTTTTTGTGTCAAGTTTGTTATTCTGTATTATATACTGCGACCATTCCTATTTTGATAAGAGCATTAAGAGGACTTTGTTGTAAATTGCACTATACAAATAAAGTTGAATCGAATTGAAAAAATTGTATTACAAATACAAAGCTGCCAGTGTTAGTAACAAGTTGTGCCAGCTCAGATATTTTTATACTCCGTTTTACTATTAATATCCACGAATTGTGTGTTGTTTTAATTTGTAAAAAAAATAACAATTTAAAAAACTAATTTTTGAGTGACTAATTTTTCAGTGACTCAGCCTCCCTAAAACTGTCTTTTGTGCGCTGCATTGCTATTGACTTTCTGAAAGTAACCCCAAATGTTTTTACAAAATTTGCCAAATCTGTTTTTCCTGGTTCCACTCACTCACTTTCCACTTCTTTTCTTCTTTTTAATTATCAAAACTAAAAATGTTCACTTTAATTCTGGCACAGCTTGATCTCAATGAAATTGGATTTAATACATATTACATTGATTTTGCTTACAAAATCACAAACATTACTTAATATAGCCCTAGTATCATGATAAGTACTACCAGTACATTATCAGGCCAAAATATACAAACTAAACTTGATGCAGCACAGTTCATTGTGTTTCTATATTTACATACATTATATTTTCTGTGCTGAAGATTTAGGATTTATTGAGCCTGATGTCCGAATCAATAGTTGAAAAATATTGGAACAGTTCTGCTGAATAAAGACAGCTGATTAGTCCCTGTTTCAGAGAATTACACATCATTTCTCAGATAATTGAGGAAATTTGGCAATGCATGAAATTAATTTTGGAAAGTGGCAACACAAGATGCTCATACAGCATAACTTGTCCACATCACACCTTACAACACTGCAAGCATTGGACCTTAATTATTATATAAGTGCTGTTTTCTATTCTTTTATGCAATGCATGTTTGCTTTAAGTTAAAATGACAATAATACATCATTCAATAATCAGTCAGTAGCTGGCAGGGAGGTCAAAAGCGAACCTAAAATGTTTGATAAGCTTTAGAAAATGGTCATCTGTAATGATGCCATTTACAATTAATGGGGTGAAACATGCAAAACCACTGATCTGTCTCATGTTATATCACTTTTATTAGCAGCTATCATTCTAAAAGTGATTCTGCAAGCAATTTTTTATGAATTATTAGATTTAAAAAAATAAAAACACTTCCTGCACGTGCTTCGTTGCATGAAAAAAGGCTATTGATCTTTAAGGGCATTCGTGGAAATATGTACATTCTTTCCTCATATGAGCTCAATATTTATGCAGACAATATGAATATAAGGTTCAGCTGTCACCAGGTTTACCCACAGCTTCTCCCCATCAGTCATCAGAGCTGTCAGCAGCGCATCCACATACATAATGAACGTGGGGCTTATTCTGTCACCTCTCCATCCACCTCTCTGTCCACTATCTCTTAATCAGGAAGGAACCCATGGGGGAGTGATGTGGACATAAGTCTTCTTTTTCTAAATGTGGTACGAAGGCTGACAGAGGAGGTCGCCTTCCCCTTCAATCAAAGATGACACACACACACACACACACACAGAGAAGGGACACACACACACACACACACACACACACACACACACACACACACACACACACACACACACACACACACACACACACACACACACACACACACACACACACACACACACACACACACACACACACACACACACACACACACACACACACACACGCATAACGGCACATGCTTCACTGGCTTTACTCAAACTAGGTTCTTTGTTTGTGCACATGTGTAAATTAAAGATGCTATTTTACTTCTTTTTTCAATTTCATACCAGTCTTCTTAAACCTTCATTAACAATACAGATCATTAACTCTACAAAATGGCTACATGCAAAGATAGTAATAATAAATAGCCAAAAAATGAAAAGAGGATTACATTGTTTCACTGCATTAATACTTTACTTAAAAAAAATATTTCCTTTTTGGTTTTCTTAATCGTTTTGTCACAAATTGCAAACAATGTTTAATTATTTCCTGTATTTTGACTACTGCACTTTTCCATATATTTTTTTTATGCATGGTAATTAGTTTATTTTAGTTTTTGATTTAATATGAAATATGGTATTACTTTTGGGAAAATTGGTTTAAAAATCCCTAACGTGTAATAATAGAAGAAAGAAAAATGGCCGTATTATTGAAACAGACACTGAATTGTCGTAGAGATGTTTCTTCTTCTTTTTCCGTACATCAAATAAACTCAGTTTTTCCTCTCCTCACCATCTCCTTTCATTTTTTTCAGACTTCCTGCTCTAATTTCTTCTCTTTTCCTCATCCCGTATAAATATTTCCTTCTCGTTCTCGTTGTCATCTTCAGTCATCCCTGCAGCTCTGCCTTTTTTTCCCCAATTCCACATTCCTCTTATCTTCTTCAATGGACAGCTCTTTGCACACATCATTCCCTTGTTTTTTCTCCCCCTGCTTCTGTCTCTCATCCTTTTCCTCCTCCTCCTCCTTCATCTTGCATTTTCCTCGGACCCTGTCAGTTCTGCGGTGTAATTTACCGAGTCCTGGGCCCTAATCTGTCACTATAGACATACCAGCAGCAACGCCAGTGATTTCCCACCGGGACCCTGGACACATCTAATCACATCCTCAGGGACCCTTGGAGAAGCAAGGATAGGGTAAGGAATAACAGACAGGTGAAGGAAATTGGTGAAGAAGAAGCCCATTAAGTAAACAGGTGAGGACATGGGCCTCTAAGAGTTGTATATCATTCTAGTGAATTAATTAGGTGCAGGAGTCATCTGTGGAGGGACGTGGAATAACCCCAGCAGGCATCTGATTGGCTGAAGCATTTCTTTTTTTTTTTTTTTTGTGCAGCATAAAACTATTCATAACTCCTATAGGAGTGCTATACATGGTGAGTTTAAGTTACATAGTCAAACTGGGATGAAAAGAGAGACATTCATTATATATGAACCGAGCGACATCTATTCTTACAAAATGTAAAATGGGCTAAAGCTTGTTTAGTATAATACAAATTTTAAACCTTAAGAAATGTTTTTGAAGAGGACTCAAAATCCACTTTAAAAAAGAAAGAAAAATAACTCAATATTTATATAATTAAAGTTTGAAAACCAAGGCTTTTTGTAGCATTTCACTGTTTCTATTAGGAGAAAAATAAAACAATTAGGTGTTAAAGAATTATTACATCTGCAATTCAAATGAGGTTTATGGTAAATTGTTTTTCGATTATGTAGTAGTACATTATGTTCTGGTCGTTTAATGAATTATGGATTCCAGGTGTAGGTGTTGTAAAACAATAGTTCTCTCTCTCTCTCTCTCTCGATATATATATTCTATGTTTTCTTTGTATTAAAAGTGCTGTATATAAATTGATTGATTGATACTGACACATTGCAGCTTTTCAGAGATATTCTTATAGTATATTTGTGTATAAGTGGCCTTTGCTCACTTTTTCAGTCACTGACCATCTGAAAATTGCCCACAGTAGAGCAAAGCTTGTAAGTGGAAGCATTATGGGTATATATAGGATAGGCATGCACCTCTTTCTTTCATGGCCTGTTGTTGATAAAATTACAACAGTGTTACAACTGTGTTTTATATCTATCCATGCGGTATTGATACATATAACCTACTGATAGTACTCTATACCATAATTTGCTACAATGGCATTCCAATTATCAGAATAAATTGTATACATTTTCAATATATTGTTGCAATGAGAGATCTTACATCACTATATAATGAGAGTAATGTGTGCTTGCGTTTCAACATTGACTGAAAAAGCCAATTTTGCACTGAGGTTAATGAGTGCAAGACAATGCTGACATGCTGTTATGCAAAACTGATTTAAGCCCCTTATCTGATCCAAGTAAAATAATTGATTACAGAATTGTCTCTGCATGTAACATGCTATTGTGTTAGTATCCAGAAAATCCATATAGTTTCACAATGAATATTTCTTTTTCTTTTTGTCTTTGTCTTTCTTATTCTGTTTGGGATCGCAAGGAATGCTGGAGCCTGAAATGTATTTGAAATACTTTTTTCTTTATGTCCTTTGCTTTGAATAAATGGCTTTGAAAAAAGATATTAGATTACATTTGACAAATCACTAAAATGTCAATAACAAAACACGCCAACACACCCTGTAATTTCATCTTTCTTTTTGTTTTTTTGGGGGAAAACAGACACATCACAGAGCTCCACATTCCCAGCTTGAAGCTCAAGAAGCTGTTGTGATGGAGAGACCTTTGTGCACGTGTTTGTGTTTTTTTTCATTCTTCTATTGCCAGTGACAAAGAGTAATGACTGCCAAATGAGAAGATGATGCTTCAGGAGAGATCTCTCCCTTGAGGAATAACTGTATCATTTGATCACGCAGACCCACCCACACCCACACACACACACACACACACACACAAACACTCAACACACACACACCAGCCTGCGTTTTCATCGATTCAAGGCTTCCATAATAGCTACATTTAATTTAAATTGAAACTATGATTAGGTGCAGCAGTTGTGATGTGTGTTCTGCTGACACAGCAGTAAATAAGCGCCTGCAGCTGAATGCTCATTGATGATGGAGGAGAGCACATCCTCTCATCATATACACACGGGGTTTGGACCAAGCTGATTTGACATGTTTTGCTTTGGTTTGAGAAAGATTAGCATTTGGAAAAGAGAAACAACAACAATATCAATGATTGCAAAGGATCGCCTGTATTCACACATGTTCATGTGTGATTAAAAAAAAAAGAAGCTGTCAGTGAACAACTAGTAATAATAATGACTACATCTATTTAAAACGAATTATTAGGTTTGGTATTTCAAACAATGCAAGCAATTTCATCATGTTTTAACAGAAAGCAAGGGTTGAGGCTTTCCATAAAATATAAGGACTATTTAGTAGAACAGATACTGTATGGCAAAGCTCTAAGTTGTCCAAAACAAGGCTGCCTGCATAGTTTTAAAGTGTCCTTACTTTACTAATGCTCAGAAATGCATTGTACCTCGTCTGGGCCTATGCTCCAAGACAAAATACATTAACCTACTATTATTTTTAAAGAAAATAATCCTGACGGTAAACCAGCTTTATTGTGTGAAAATAATAGATATACAGTATAAACCAAACACCTCACATTCAGGTATGCTTCTAATAAGGATTTGGTCATTAATCGGCCTAGAAAAAAGTTATTATAAAAGTCTGTCTGAATTAGATCATTTCAACTATGGAAGAAACTGCCTAAAAAGCTGAGGAACTCAACAAATTTGCATGTATATAAAAATAACACTGAAAACCCTGTTGTACATTTAAGATCAAGACATGTATTGTTCTATCACCATTTTTATTAATGTATGTAATTGTATTTTATTCTATTTTTGCTGATGTACATTTCTTGAAAATATTGTGTTGCTTTTAATTATGGACCCGAGGTTCCCACTATGGTGAAAGCTAATGTGGATCCCAATGAACAATAAACAATATTTCCATAACATTTGTGTTCTTCAAGGTGTTATTTTGAGTATTTATCACACAGGAAGTTGAAACCATCACCAGGAATGGATGACTGTCCCTAAGAAAAAGGTGATGATGGACGTCGATGCCTTTGAGTGCATAAGGTTTGAATCTCACATCTGATTTTGGAAACCGCTGGCTGCTCCGAAACAAGAGCATTCACCTAAAAAGGGACAACACTTTCTGTAGTGTAAGGCTACAGGGACAAATGCACAATAAGAAAGTCCATCCATCGACTTCTTGCTCAGATTGTCTCCTGCATTATAAGTGTGGATTAAGAGCCTGAGAGCGACTGTGTGTTTTAAAGCAATAACGGTAAATCATACAACAATGGTTGGATGTTAAATCACCTCTTCAACTTGTGTTCCCATCCACCTCTGCTTTAATAAGACAGCACACTCAGCCTGAATGTGTTCAGTGAACTGAGATATTTAACATGTCATTGACTTTATTTTTTGACATTTGTCAAGATGGGTTTTTAAAAGAGGTTCCTTTCTTAAAAGGATTCTCAATTATCTTTCTTCATAAAGAAGTTCTGACAGAATTAGAGAATATACAGCATAGCTTTTAGCTAAAAGGGTAGTAGACAGACATAATTAGCAGCCTTAATGACTGGCAAAAGTGCATCTATTATATTGGCAATAATTGAACAACAATTGTATAGATCAGTGGTTCTCAACCTTTTTAGTCCACGACCACCCCCAAAATAAAGGTGCCAGAGTCCGGGGACTCCCACTGTACCTGAAGGTGGTTGAACACAGACATGAACATTGAAGATTATTTGGGCCATAGTATATATATATATATAGTCATCTTAAAGATGTGACCAAAAATGGTGGGAAAGGTGGTGAAATTGGATTTTAAAAACCACAGAAATTGGTTAAAAGTTGCCAATTAGAGTGGCCAAAACTGATGACGGTAAAAATGGTTCAAACTGTCAATATTGGAACAATTAGTTTAAACTGGCAAATTATGGGCATGACAGATCATGAATGTTGTTAAATTGGCAAAAAAAGAAAAAGTGGTTAAAGATGACAATAATGGGTCAACATATGTGACATTAGGCGGAGCAATTATTTTGAAAGGGTTTATAAGTGCCGAAAATGTCTTGAAAGTGAAAAAAATGTGCAGAAAAGGCATTGAAATTTGATGGAGAAGTGGCAAAAAATGCACTGAAATAAAAAGAGCAAAAATATGACAAGTGATAATTGGTTAAAACATGACAAATTTGGTGTAGTTGCAGCAAAAGGGTAAAAGTGAGCAAATACGGGCTCAAAAAATATTCCTATTTTCCTGAAGGCATCTGGTGACCCCCTCCCAGTGTCTGGCGACCCAAAAATTGGGTCCCGACCCCAAGGTTGAGAAACCCTGGTAGAGATCATGAGTTTTTTCTTAAGTATCAGGAAAACCAATTTGAATTCAGCAGGATATAGGATTTTGAGATGGGGAAACCAGAGTATTAGGAAAAAACTATACTTATATATATATATATATATATATATATATACTGTATAAACATACTCCACACAGTGAAGTGAAACCCACCACACATTTATGCACACTGATATGTAACATACTGGTGCTAATTAAAGTAACTTGTTCCTTTTCAAAACATTGAATTAAATAACATCATCCATTGGTATCAGAGGTGCAAATATAGGCTATAAGATGTTAATCTATTGAGATAAAATGTAATACAATAAATTATTATTAATAGCTGCCGGCCATGTCCATGAAATGTATCTTCATCTTAAACCGAACGACCTGATATTGTAATGACCTGCAGTATGACATATACGAGCAGATGTGATCCATCATCTGCCTTTATCATCATTCTTCTGTGGGGGGTAGTAGGTGACAGGGAAACCTTTTTGTGTGTGTCCTACATTCAGGACTATGAGCATCACTGAATCACTTTCACCCATGGCTTAGAAGTGCCGAGCTCTTTCTGAGTCTTTTTTTTTTACACGACCCAATGAACATCAAACGGCTATATTTCAATTTTTCACTTAGCCCATGACATAACTCCGTCAAGCCTCTTGTTTGTGAGATTTATATTGCTGCTGTCCCAGAAAAAGTCGTTATGAAATCAAAATAATGTGTTGTACCAAAAGGACTATTCATAAGGAATGTATTGATGTAGAGCGTCATCATTTAGGAGCACTCAGGGACATACCAATCTGTGTTGAATGGGAGTGTAATACACGCATGTGTGTAAATGAAGCCACATCATCACATCTCGCAGAGTGTAAAATCATCATTATATTAAAGTTTTTAGATTTATAATGTGTGCCTTTAATTGTCTGTATATTCCTGGTGTTGAAGTGGTGACCTTGTTCAAGGTGCATCCTGCCAAGCGACATGCTGCTAAAATCAGCTATGGGGGAAGCTCTAACACTGTGCAGTGGAATGGTTATAGCTTCATTCAAAAGGAAAGCACAGTCTTTCAACAGGCTGCATGTGTTTGATAAAACTGTGAGCCGTAACATGACCAACGTTGATGTTAGTATACCAGTTTGATTAAACTAAAACAAGTATTGATTTAGTTTAACCACCTGTTTTTTCAGCTGAAAACAAATGTATTTGGGTTTGAAGTAGTGTTGTTGATTAAATATTTCCAGGAACACTTTACTTGAAATTTTATACATAAAGGCTGACATTATGCTGTCATTATTATGTGTATGAATAGAATAAATGAATGAGCATGAATAAGGTGTCATTAAGTGTCATTTATGACCCTAACCCCAACCTTAACCCTAGTTTACTCTAGCCACTAACGCTACCAAACCCCTCTAGATCCCTCCACCTGAACCAAAAAATGCCAACATTGCTCCAAATGTGTCATCATTTAGTAAAAGGTGTCACAATTTACACTTAATGACACCTTATTCTTGTTAATAACAGATAATGACAGTGTAATGTCAGTCTTATGTATTTAACTTCAAGTAAAGTGTTACCTTATTTTCCAACTCTTGACATTTTAGTCAAAGTATTTCATTTTGGCATATTTTGGTGTAAAAATTAGTGACTGCCTTCTATGTGTTGAAACCCAGCTATAGGCTACAATAAAATGTTGCTAATGGCTGAGAATGGTGGTTTGTGATGTTTTGGTGGCTTCTTTTGTTACAAACCACCACTGTTGGCTCCGCCCTTCTGATAAAAACTAACATCTTTGGACTCCGCATGCTGTGGTGAGTAGATTGGATTGAGAAAATTGTGAATAGAGAGGTATAGTGAGTATTGAGTAGCTAGTTAGCATAGCATAGATTGTTCTTTGGAGATTTTATAGTTTGGACTGGGTGTGTCTTAACTGCTCCTGGAGCCACGCCCACAAGTAAGAAATTTTTTGAAACTCCAACCTATACCTATCAGCCAAAACTTCATTATTTAGTCTAATTTTAGAGGTACTAATTAACTTTTTAATGTAATTTGTGTAATTATCCACAAACTATTGCTTGCTTTGGCACAATGACCCTCTCCGCCCATTTTTTTTAAACTTTTCTTTTATTTCCTTGAATTATGTGCTCACTGCATCAAAAAAAAAAACAAAAAAAAACCTGTAGCTGACAAAAATTCAGGACCAATTAATTGTGATTATGATGAGTAAAGGGAATTCACAGTTGTTCAGCTGACAGATGACCTCGTGTATTTTACCAAAGTAAAAAGGAAACAAATAAATTGGGAAACTTAAAAGGAGCAGAACAAATAGCATGGTTTGCTCTAAAATCTTAAGGTGTCATTGTTGGAGAACCTACTTTCAGATGGATGAATGGATGGATGGATAGATGGATGGATAGATGGATGGATAACCAACAAAATAAACCACTCTCGGTGATTATCAGTTGCAAACTGAATTTTCAGGATTTGAGAGAGGAAAAAAGTGCTAACTTTATTATGAAAAACGTATGTTGCTAAATAAAATCAGTAGCTGGGTTTCCATTAGCCTTGGAAATGCGCAAAATCTAAATAGCGCAGTAAAACCTTGTATTGGAAACACCTGAAATTCCAAAAAAAACACTCAAATATTGCTAAAAAGTTTTGACGCTTTCACGAAGAGGTATTTCAGACGTTTCGATATTGAAATGTGTCCTCAAATACACATCACAGAATGTGACGTACCTCGTCACATGACTACTTCTCTCAGAGAAAACATGACTCCGGGACATTTCTTAGCATTATATTTTGAAATTATTGCTGCCACATTAGACATGAAACAACAAAGGAATACAGAGTTTCATAAGGAGGTTTTGAGCGTTTGGCTTTCTGCAGCAAAATCTTGCGGGGTGAGATTTCACGGGAGTTGTGAGGCTCCTCCCCAAAGCAACGTTCAAAGGAAACACGTTCAAAGCGCAATTATGTTTTGTCGACATTTAGAAATATCGCTTTTGTTTTGTGAAAATCTATTTGCCAAAAAAGAACAAAGAAAAGAGACAAGACAAAGAATAAACTTTAGGCTCAACTAAAGGCAAACTAGATTTACTTACCAAAAAGCCAAAATCAATAAATTCCCCCAAAATCCTTAGGTTTGGGGGAATTGGTTGAAACACAATGATTGGCTATGTTGGAGGCTGTAAAGTGAGTGAGGCAAAGCTAATTCTGCTAACAATCACCAGGTTGTTAAAGAGTTTCATGTTAGAAGCCATACAACAAGACACACGGTAATCCTTCTGAACGATGACATAGATAATATAACATCGAGAGGTTTCTAGGTGTGTAGTAAAATTTCTATGGAAGAAGTACAAAGAGATTGGTAACACTAAAGGATTATGAACCCAGTGCAAGATACAATCAAAACTGTAGATAATACATTGAAATCTCACGATGGCCAATAGTGCCATCAGTGTGGAAATGGAAGAGAAACGTGAGACATACGGTTGGTCGGTACATCTATCTATTCTCTATAACAGTCACCTCAACAACACCACTGACTTCAGTTTGTGTCCTGTGGAATTATCAGAATTACCATAAAGACCTCTATCCATACATGAAAATCTATTGAGAATTTAAAAAATCAAGACATCTTATATTATTGTTTGTTTTCCTTTCACGACCAGATAGAAGTGAAAAAGAAACCACTGAACCAGGTAAAGATGCAGATGCCAAACTCACAAAATGCACCACACACCAATACCCAACCCTTGGGGGGCTGGATGGTGGGGCTGGGGGTGGAGGGGGCCGCCACCTGTGTTACTATGTAGTGGCGTGGGGGCGGCCCTCCCACCTCTAGTTGCCCTACTAATCCCTCCAATTTTAATCGCATCTCAACATGTCACCCCCCGGAGGGTGTATCATCATTTACACCCTCCGGCCTATTACACCACATACACATAAATCCACAGAGGCTGGAGGGGGAGCACCGCTCCCCTCCATCCCCCTTCTTTTAATTACAACCCCATACATTCACCAAACACACACATTCACACAGGGGATCGGGAAGTGCCTCTCCATTGGGGAATGGAGAGGCACCATAACAGGGTGGTGGGTTGGTACACATATTTGGGCCTCTCCGGTGGGGGCCTGGCCCCTCTGTTGGTGGCTGGGCCACTGCATAGAGTAAAAGCACATCAAGATGGTGCGGTCGGGCGTGGCGGTGGGTCTCGGGGGGGCTTTGCCGGGGTCTCTCCTTGCGGGGTCTTTCCGGGCAGTGTCGGCCGGGTGGGGCGCGGGGGTGCCTCTCCCCCTTGGGTGTGGCTTGGTGCTTGCTTTGTCTCCTGGTGGCCTCGGGGGCGGGCCCCGCGGTGTGCGGGCCCGGGGCGGCCTGCCTCGCCGGTTTGGGGGGTGGGTGTGCTGGGGGGGTGCTGGTGTCCTCACCGGGGTTGGGGCAGGGTTGTTTGGCGCCTCGGGATGATGCTGTTTACTGGGGGGGCGGCGTTAGCTGTTCCGATGGTTGAGGTTGCTTTCGGCCGCCTGGTGGGTATGTCCTGCCATCTGCGGACTGGTGGGTGGGTCCGGGGCATCTTTGGCTGGGGGCTGCTGTCCCGCGCTGGATGTGTGCCGTTGGGGTGCCTCCGTCCCCGCGGTGGGGGTCGCCGGTTGCTCGCGGGCCGGCGGGGGGCGCTGCCCCGTGGCTTGCGCTGTCCGGGGGGCGGCGGGCCCTGGGCTGCTGGCCTTGTGCCGTCTGGGGCTGTGCGGTCCTGCTGGGCTGTGGCCGGGACCTGGGCTGGGGTGGGGGGCGGGTCCCGGGGGGCTTGGCCCGGGGGCTTGCCCTTGGGGGGTCCTGGTCCCTGGGGGTGCTCCTGGGGCCCGGGGTGCTTGGCCGGCTGGCCGGGCCGGTCCTGGCGGGGGTCTTCTGGGGCGGGTGGCGCGTGCCGCGCCCTTGCATACTTTCTGGTGCGGCCCCTGCTTGGGCAGTGTCGGGGTTAGATTAGGGGGCCACATCCCGGCGGGGCGGTCTGGCTTGGCCTCTGGAGGGGGCCCTGGCTTTAAAGAACTGAAGCTCGTGGCGCGGGCGGCATCAGCATCTGGGGCGCCCGGGGGGCTAGGTTGGGGTGCCTGGGGACCGGCGGGGGGACTCCCAGCGGCCCCCTGGTGCCTTATGCGGCTTGGGGTGTGGTCGTTCGCCCTGGGCGGGCTGCTCCTGGTGCTGCATCCATTCCGGGTCCTCCTGGCCTGGGGTCGGGTCCTTGCTGGCTCTGGGCTCACCGGCGGGTGCCCGCCGGCTGCCCGTTCGGCGTGGTTCTGGTCGTCTGCTGGGCGTGGGCTTTGGCTCCTCCGCTGGGGTCTCGGGCGGGGGGCTCTCTGGGCCCTCCCCTCGGGGGGCTGGGCGCGGGGGTGTGGGTGGTGGTGGGGGGGTGGGGGGCTGGGGGGGTTGGGGGTTGGAGTCGGTGGCGTGGTGCGCTGGGTCCTTGGCTCCTTGGGGGCTTTTCGGGTGTGTATGGGGGGGGCAATGGCAGCCTCTCGGCTTGGGACCTTGGGGGCGTTCGGGGGGCTGCTTGGCCGTGGGGTGGTCGCCGGGGGCCCCTAGATCTCTCGCTCTTTCTGCTGGCCCGACTGCTTCTTCGGGCCCGGGGGCGGCTCATGGGTTTTGCAGTAGCGGCTCTTGGAATCACATTTGTCATGGACGCACTGGCCTCGGGCTGTGGGATAACACTCATACTGGGCTCAACCATAGACACGTTGTTCCCAAATACCTGTTTTATGTAACTTCCACTCACTTCCTCCTCTGCTCACAGCCACCACCATTATTCCTAAGCCGCACACTGGTCACCAGACTGGCTTGATAACACAACAATAAGCACAATATACACAACCACAATTTCACATCACATCACTTGAAACTTATTGATTATTCCCCACCCATTCGTTTTCCTATCTTGTATCCCTCCTCCCTGTTAACTCCCCCCCCCCACCCCCCTCAGCCTGGTGTAACACTGCCCTCTCTCTTTTACATCCTCCCTTTAATAAAGTATTTACCCTTCCCTAGGGAGGGCTGGTGATGGTCACAATTATGCAATGAAATAAATTCATTTATTTAATTGCAATAATAAAATATGCATTGCTGTTAAAAGATTGCACTTCTTGTAGTGTTAACCTTCAACAGCATGTGCAAACAAGGTTAAAAAAAAAAAAAAAAAAAAAAGATGCAGATGCCAAAACTCTTCATAAATGATATGTTTGTACAGCAAGTAATGCCTTCAAATTTGAGACATTTTCACACAGCCAAAGCCAATCGCCCGCATTTCACACTCAAAGCTGCACCTATCTTTTACCTGTGGCCAGGCTTGGACTATTTTCCTACTAGCAGTGAAGCTCTTTCATCATTGGAGGAAAGGTTCGACACTCTTTTTTTCCTTGAACTGTTTTCATACAATATTTACATGTCCAGTGTCCCACAAGGCTTTTTATTACTAAAAGCAACAAGATCTCCCTAACCCCCAATAAACATCAACTCCAAAATTCCCTCACAACCACAGAAATTAAAAAAAAAACTCTCTCAAGAAAACACGTGGGTGCCTTCCCCACTCAGCTTTCTCCTATTTTGTTCTGAAGTGTGGGCGACACTATCGGCCCATCAATATTATTGGCTGATATTAGCCGGTGATATTGATATTGGCTTTTTCACCGATTTCTACCAATATTGTAAAAGTGATATGTTTGAGACAACATATAGAAAAGATATTCTTATTTTTCATAGATTATGTTTATTTGTGGAAAACATGGAGTTGGGCATCACGTCAAAAGTAGGTTTGACCTGTTGTTTCCATAGACAAATATATCATGTGACTTAAAAATTGGATGGTAAGTCATTTTTCTCATGTATGCGACAAGTCAAAATACATATGATTAATGATGCTGTGTTCGAAATCGCATACTAACGTACTACTCATAATAAGTCTGACGTCAAAATGAGTGTAGTGCATTCACATTAGATAATATGAAAAAATGGAGTACTCTAGAAATACCCAGATGTATACTACATGGGGACATTTTTAAAGTATGCAGGGTGGGTACACTATAGTCATTCTTAACCACCCCATGATGCATTGCGAGCAAAAAGTAAAATCGTCCTGGGACCGGCTTCAAGCTGAAAATCAAACATCCTCTATTCAAAACAAAGCAACTCTTCTTATCTTTCATCAGTTTTTAACGCTTTTGTAAATAGGGCTCTTATTTTGAAATTTACCAAAAGTTTGGTCAGTAGCATAATGACGTGTCTCCAAAAATCTCCAAAATGTCAGCATAAAATGTGTTTCCGCGAGTTTTATGGATCAAATAACCAGATGTTGATATTTTACTTGGTCACTTTTTCACTGAAAATGTTTTCACAACTTTCAAAGGTTGCGAATCAAAGGAGATATTTAGCCTCAGTGTGCTTCAGGTTTTTGTCGTTGTAGGTTTGAAATGCATCTTGGAAAACTTGGAAGTATACTTCAGTGGGAACGGTCACCATCCTAATCCTCTTAATCTTACTTTTAGAATATAGTAGACAGTATATATTCATTGAGTGTGTTGTATGTAGTGTGTAGTATGTTGGTATGCGATTTTGAGCAAAATTACATAGTGATTGCACTAGCCTAGCTTAAATCAAAATTCTACTAATGCACTATTATTTTTGAAACGTGTAAAGTACTGAAATACAGGTTAGAGGGCAGAAGAAAAGATTTTATCGTTATTTTTACAGTTAGTGTAGGTCATTCACTACACTGCTCAGTCTCTTTGAAAGAATCATGGTATATTGTTTGGAAGTGCTCTCACCTCCCAGTGGAACACATTGCATTGCCTTTGGGCATTGCAGAAAATTTGTCACCGCACTATTGTTTTGCTGCCATGCTGAGCTTAAACTGAGGTTGAGCACAACTTGATTTTTGATTTCTAACAAGCTGCCAGCTCACACAGGAAACAACTCTGGGAATTGTCATTAATCATGACATGTAACTTTAAAGGCTAAAGTTGTCAAAAGTAAGAACTAGCACCACAGTATTGGGCATTTAGTTTGTATTTGTCTAAGTCACAAGTGTCAAACTCAAGGACTGGGTGTCAAATCAGGTTAAGTTACCAAATAATTAAGTTGTAGATTTCTCAGCCCTTCAAAATACACTAATTCAATGAAAGTTCACAATATTTAGAGGATCTCAATTTCCTATGATTTTATCACTCAATTTTCCTGAAATAATTTCTCAGAATTTCTCAAAATGAAAGAAAAATTAGTCGCAAAATCAATGAAATTTAAAAGAGAAAATCCTGCAGGGACTGATATCTGTCACCTATTGTTGGTGCTTTACATACTTTATGTATCATTTATACGTAGAAGTGCAAACTTGGGCAAATTATTGTTGAAATTGCTTGTTTTCCTACCTAACATCTGCGGCCCATTTAAGATCAATGTACTTGATATATGACCTCAGAACTAAAATAAGTCTTAGTAGTCTGATATACAATAAGAGCGGTAAGGAAAGGATGCTGATTTACATCTAGTAAAGCAGAAATGGAGGCTGATGATGTGAACAGTGTGTTCTGAGGAATCTTTTCTATCTTCTTTGCTGATGACGGGAAAGAAAGGACTGAACAATTTTGATGAGCACAAAGCTGACTTGAATATTACACCTTTATTTACTTCCACCATCTTTTAAACTGGAAATGAAGAACGGAACTCCTGCAGAGTGGAGAATCGATAAAGTTGGAGACAACCACAGTATGGTCTACATGAACGCATTGGATTTGACACCTGTCAGTTTGCCATGAGATGCTGTGCTGTGCTGTGCTACATCATGGATTGCTCCTTGCAATCTACACTCTGACGTCTCTTCCCTCCTGCCTTTCCACAACCCATCATCCCAGACATATTCTCCTCTCCTGCATCATGTCATGACAGGCTGTGTGTCAAACATTTAAAGCATGGATCTTGAACAGCGCATGTGTCCAGATAAACTAGGGGGATGCAGTGAACCCATGCAGGCTATCAGGCCTGTGGACAATAAATGTATATGATCCATGTATCACATGTCATATATTCCATCCTAAAAGCCTTGGGCGTATAAAGTTTGAGAGCCACAGTGGCTACTCTCCCAAGGTCAGTGTGAGTGGACAGGGCAGTAGAGAGATGGAGGAGGAGGAGAACGAGATGGTAAAACAAAATGCCAATGGGATGGAGGTTCGAAACACAGCTTTACCAGAGAAAAAAACACAATGAAACAAAAACATTTGTAACCTACTGAAACTCTTTGACCAGAGCCGTTTGGGTATAAGCTCAGTGCTACTCATCACACTTTTTATCCTTCACTCCTCTCTGACTCTGCACAATGTCTAGTGTTGGACAAGTTATTAGGAAATAGTAATTAGTTAGGGATTAGTTAGTGATTAGTGATTACTCCTCTGAGTAAATAATCCAGTTATTCTACTGATTACTTATTTTCAAACGTAGCTAGGTACTTTAATTACTTTACTTATTTAAAAATGTGATGCACAAAATATCAATAAGTAGACCTTTCAGCCTAATTCTATGCTTTTGGTATGTTCTACATAAAAAAAAATGTAATCAAATTAAAGTCTCTTTTTAAATCTTGTTTTATTCATTTTCCAACACTATGCACATTGCATTAAGCAAAAAAGAAATTAAATGCAACAGTTTCTGACTTGAAGAAAATTGTTCCACCACATTTTAAGACAATAAAACAACTATTTCTTCTTTTAACTTGTATTTCTGACTTTCTCTGGCAGCTTGATGCCATATTTGGTCAGTACGGTGGAAATTGGCAAGACGTCCTCGACAATATAGCCAGCGATGAGCTTCGACTGTTCAGCAGCACTAACTCGCGTTGCTCTTCAATCTATTTTCACCTGTTCAGCAGGAGATGGGTCCTCGGTGGAAGTGAATGCTGTAGCAGCAGTGGGATCTGGGGCTTTCTCAATGACTTTTATATTCCTGTGCCGGCTTACTGGGTGCTTACTCAGATCTGAGGTAGAATTCTTTGATGTAGATAAAAGTTTTAATGCCACACAAAGTGCATAGCAGAGGCTTATGTTTTTGTCGTCTTTTATGAAGTCAAACTAAAAGTAAAGTCAGTACTTCCAAGAATTAAAAGCTGCTTGGACATGCTCTCTCACTCCCATTTTTGTGTGTTGTTCATCAATGATGTCGCGCCGCTTACGTCATTGGCTTGAGACTATGGTGGCCGACTGGACCGCAAATCTAGATGGTTTAATTTAGGAACGCACTAATGCAGCCTGTTTGCGGAAAAATAACTATAATGTTATTTTTTCTTCAATTATAATCCTTTACTCGTTAATTGAGAAAACGCGTTACTTCTAACCTGATACTGCCCATCACTGGTAATGTCATATACTAATGTTTCTTTGTGTTCTCCTCATCTAAACCTGCTTAGACCACTTGTCTACAAAGATTGACTGTGTGCACTGGACTTGTGAATTATTTGTATTCAGGTGTTAATACAGAATGCCTTTTTTTTTTTTTTTTTTTTTTTTTTTTACCTTGGACTGTAATCCTCTCAGGGCCGCCATCAAGTCAACACATACAAAAGACTGAAGCTTTTACATGATTTTCTGCTCAAGGGGATAAACAACTGTGATTCAGCCATAATGTTAAAAGGAAATACAATAAAAAAAGCCTTTATATGAATCAAAAATGAAATATAAAAACAGCAGAAGAAAAAGAATGAAAGCAGCAATAATAAACAAACTAAGTGAAACTTTATTGACGATCACGCTTTCCACCAAAAAAAAAAAAAAAGTTACCTTTAAATCAAGTAACAAATGTATTCATTTCCCTGCAGTGCGGTAAAAGAAGTGCAAGGTTATTATGAAAACGATGGAGGTCACAAAAATAGTTGACTTTACTATTAAACCTGTCATTTTTGACAGGTTTGATGTCTTTAATTTGATGATTGTCTCTTCTCAAATACTGTTGTTGTTTTTTGATATGTAAATGTAAGTGCTATACAGTATGTTATTATTATGTAGTTGCATTTTTCATCGTATATTTTACACAAATTCCCTGTAATTTGTGTAATTAGTATTCTTTTAGGGTGACAATTGAACATTCTGTCCAAGGACTGTAGTATTGATATTAATGTACACTGTCCCTGCTAAATAAAACTATAAACAAAAAAATGTATGTTTTCCCACTGCAGAGGAATCCGATTTGAACTAATTCAGGATAATAATACAGATAAATTTAATAGCTCAATTCAGATTTAGTATTTTAGACATTCAATGGTGTTTAAATGTGGTGCAATTTGGTAACACAACCTTATCGAGGTGATAGAAAGTCTGTAAACCTGATGAGGCTCAAAAGAAGAAAATCTTTTCTCGAGCATATGTTATGACACGAACAGCAAGTCTGAGGTGTAAGTCAAAATCAGTGGGACTTCTTGTTAGACACAAAGCTGAGAACGTCTCAGTTGTCTCTTCTGGGATGATTTGATGACAGCCACAGAGCTTCTGAATCTGGAATTGTCACCAAACATTGTTTCCGAGTTGAACCCCGAAGTGTAATTGCAGGTATGGAAAAGCTCTGCGGGGTTTATGAACACAATTAACAAGGCTGATGTACACACAGATTTAATGACACAGTGGACTGGCCCATGTGTGTTTTTTTTCATTGCTTTGTTTTTCTTTATGATAACAGTGAGAAATGTGAACAACCAAAGGGCTCAGATGGGACTTGGCTTGTATACATGAGGACATGCGGTAATCAGCCACCGCACTGAAAATAGAAAATAGTTGGACCAACTCAATTTAACTGTATAGGGTTATAATCAGGTATTTTTATGTTAGCATAACAAAACAGACATGATTGAAAGACTTCATAATTTAATTGTTCTCAAATCAATGCTGCAATGTGCATTAGTTTAACCTAAAATGAAGGCAAGTCAACTTAATGTTTTCAGTTTTTCAAACTTAATAATTTCTAACATCCAAAAGTAAAATAGTGCTCTGCTTCTAACCTGATACCGTGGTTCAATAAAAATCACTTTTTGTGGTAAGCTTAAAATAAAATTTTAGTTTGCTTTATAACTAAAACTTTAAGTTGGAAGAAAAGAGGTTTGAGTTGCTTTAACAACTGATGAAAACTTAGAGTGTTGGTACAAAGTATCTGAGTGTACAACAGACAGCAGCATGACTATAGTCTTAATGCACTATGCAATAATCAGAAATTGGGGAAAAGAGGTACCAGAGATATTTTTAAATGATAAAAACCAAAATATCAAATACTGTGAATAGGATAACACCTTTAAAGCATTCTACTGTCATCTTCTCTCTGATTTATACTCGTATAACGTCAGTGGCGTCCTTTCCTCATTTGTACTTTATGTTCCAAGACATCTTCTTGAGTAAAGCCACAGTTGACCCCAAAACTAACTGAATACCAACTGCCCAGTCTCACTGCCATGATTAAACTGGAGTTGTATTCAGAAAAAAAGCCCAGGTGTCTTAATTCAACACAATTAGGTTGGTGTAAAGGAAGGATGTTGTCAGAGTAAATGCCGCTGTGCCGTTTTAACGGGTAATTACCTTTCTGTGGTGTGACAGGGCGGCTGTTTGGCAGAGAAGAGGTTAGAAAAAAAAAAAAAAAACCCTTACGGGAAAGAATAAGTTACTCTCTCAGATTTTGTATCATCAAAAGTCAAAAGATGTAGAGGGCACACCATGCATATTCAAGATTTCATAGATTTTCCTACTGAATGCCAACATTTAACCACATCAGTTTGCTTTTAATTACTATCTAATGGCTGACATTTCAAACCTGTGTTCTCCTTTTGGTCAATTTCAACGTGACTTAAGACGAGATTAAAATCTTCTTTACTTGCTGCTCAACATGAACGCCGTCTTTAGGAGTCATTGATGTGTACTCAAACTTTTTTAAATACTCTATTACCAACTAGAAATAAATGATCCAACGGTGGATATTTTGCTATTAGACAAATAAAAAAAAAATAGAAAAACTGCTGAGCAGTAAGTTTGGCCCAAAATTCTACTTTGACTTCACAGAAAGGTTAAAATATCCAAAATTATGGCTGTTTTTCACAAGGCACAACAGTCACTGAATCAAAAAGCCTTGTATGTATATATTTTTCTTTTACAGAAACAAGCACTGAGAATTATTAGTGAAAGTTGATACAGGGGAGAAAGTACAAACCAAAAATCTTTACAGTAAAAAAACAAACAAACAAACAAGCAAACAACAAAAAAAAAAAAAAAACATTAAGAGGAAGTAATTATAACTTGCGAGTGGTAGATACTCGATAAAACCCAAAATGAGAACAGTGACAAAATAAAAGTGCATTTCATGAGGTCAGGCTATGGAACAATCTAAAATGATGACATCAAAATGTCAATATCACTTTAATATGTTCAAAAAGCATGTGCAATGTATTATGTTGAAGAAATATGAGACAGTTGGCAGTTCGCCTTTGTTTAATGTAATCCATTTTTTTTTATGGAGGGGGCAGTTTAACTTCTTTCGGCTCCTTTTCATTCATCTTTTCTTTTTTGCAATGTGGAGGAGAAAAGAATTGGTTTTGATGTCTTGAAAGAAAGAAAGAAAGAAAGAAAGAAAGAAAGAAAGAAAGAACAAAAACAATACTTTAAAAAGAAGGTGAACACACAAAGGCTGCAGCTTTGTTCAGTCTTAAAGGGGACATACAGTATTATGAAAAATCCACTTGTGCTGTCTTTTTGAACACAAATAAGGTAACCTGAGTGTCCACACGGCACACAAAATATGAAATAAATCCATCCAGTCGTTTGTTTGTGGTCTGAGTAAGTTTAATTACATCACTAAGAAAATTGCTCCGTTTCAAATGTTCTACGTTTGTGATGTCACAAGTGAAATCGGGAAAGAAAATCCCCTCCCCTCCGCTGGTATCTCCACCCATGGACTCCACCCCCAACCTGATGAAAATGTACCTCAAATACTATGTTTTTGCGGTTCTTAGAACAAATTAAAATGGCATATGTCCCCTTTAAGTGCAACTATAGGGCACTGAGGACATTTTTAGCATTTCTTGAAGGCTCATGAATTCAGACAAAGACAAATATCGAAGAAATATGAAGAAAGGATAAGAAAAAGTTAGGTACTTGTATTTGTATTTCACAAATGTCACATCAATCTTTTACCAACACTAAATAGTTATATTGTGACATATAGACAATATTGGTTTAAAAATGTGTACTTGGATATGACAGGATATGGGGAATAGCATATTACTATGAACATTTCACTGATATTTAGCTTTCAAAAGTTATATTGGCAAGACTGCATAATACAATAAGGTGCACAAGAACACTTCTCCGGTAACTTACTTTTTTCTCTGTGTTAGAGCGCAAATTATTATATATGTCTCCTTTAAAAAATAAAAATAAAAAAAAAACACTCATTAGTTTTGTTTGTACAGAGACAGCAGGAACAGAGAAAATAAATAAAGTAACACAAAGGAGGCAAACAAATTCTCAGTCTGTTGAGTAAGCATTGTCTTTGTTTTTGAATAATGTCCATTTCCTCCATTTTTGTGCAAAGTTATTTTCTCCTTTGCATAGATCTCCTCCATAATGACCATCCAGTGCCTTGGTTTTGGAACATCACATTTTAACCAGTTCCTAGTAATGGCCTTCTTATAAGCAACAATCCTTATTTTGACGTACCTGTCTTCTTTCATAATAACTCCTTCTGGGATCAATCCCAGATACAGAACCCGTGGGTCCCTGGGAACCTTATATTTCAGGATGTCCTCCAAAAGTCCAGTATTGTCTTCCCAGAAGTGTTATAGTTTGACCAGAATATATGACTGTGATTAGCATTATAGTTTCCACATTGTCTCCAACATTTTTGTTGTTGTCCTGTCTGTTTGCTTTTAATTTGCGGCGTGACAAAGAAGCGTGTCAGATTTTTCCGCCTGAACTCTCTCTAGCGTTTAGAGTGTCTTACAAAACAAAAGCCAATCACACTCTGAAATTTTGGTCTGCAGTTTGTCTTCCCATTTAGATTTTACATACAGTGAGATATTACCATTACATTTCTGTAGACATGCATACAGTTTAGAGGCAGCTTTGGAAGGCATCTCCTCATAGGCATCCATCATCATTTTAACCAGCACGTTGCTTTCTGATGATATACTTGTTTTTACTTGTGCATCAAAAAAAGTGCCTTAACAAAACAAGTCTTTTTTTTGTTATCTAAATTAGTTTTTAACCTTTTCAAAAGACTCAAACATGTTTCATTTTGTTAGTGTGCACATGGCTGTAATACCTCTATCTATCCATGTTGTAAAGGTTTTGTCAGATTGTCCTGGTGAGTTGTCTGCCACAGCAATAACAGTCACCTTCAAATCTATATTTTCTAATGATATCCGTCCAGGTTTTTAGTGTTTCAGAAACAGTAAAGTTGTGGTCTTCCTTGTGTATGTAGGTTGATTTCTCCTTTTTGCAGTAGAATTTACTCTTATTACTTTTTGTAGGCAGTAGGAAACGTTACTTTTGCTTCTTTGAAAGTGTTTGTGTTGCACTGGCAAGTGCCAACACTGCCAATTGATCTTATGATATGTACAGCCTAACATTGTAATGTGACTGAACACAATCACCCGAATCCCTTGCTGTTTGTTTAGCTGCTGGCACTTCAGCACCATGGACAGCTCCGATCACCGTGCGCAGAGAAGGCACAGGAATGGCTTTTACCGCTTAGTTTTTCCTGTTCATCATGTTTCTGAGTCGACCACGATCCTATTTTTCGCGCTGCTGGAGCTCTGGCGTTCACCTCCCAACCCAACGACGGAGTGTCCCCTCCCTCCTCCTCCTCCTCCTCCTCCTCCTCCTCCTCCAGCCCCCAGCGTCAGCCGGTGTATGGCGGGCAGCGCAGCGGTGGTTTAAATACGGACCGAGTGGGAAGGTGTCAGTTTGAGACACTGGCGCGTCTCTGAAAAGAGTGCAGTGCATGTTGCTGAAAACTTTCTGTATCCTCTGAATCACTTCCCAAAGTTTTGACACAAGCAGATTGTTCACCAACCAACCAGCCTCAGCTTTTGGGCTTTTTTTTTTTTTTTTTTTTTTTTTAAGCAACAAGTGTTGTTGGCTCTGAGCGGGAGTGTGTCTCTGCTATTGAGAAGAAAAGAAAACAAAAGAAAAAACATAATGTCGGCGACACATTAGCCTCTGTGGCCGGTCCTGTCCTGTTGTTTCCACTGCAGTGACCATGATCGTGTCCAACGTGAGCCTGGGCGGCTGCGCGGGACTCAGCAGCAGCAGCAGCAGCAGCAGCAGCAGCGACGGGGCTGTGTGCTGCACCGGAGCCGGGGATGGGCACCAGGGGGGCGGATCATACCGGACCACACTCACCCCGACGGGGAACCTGGTGGTGGCCGTGTGCCTGGGCTTCATCGGCACTTTTGGACTGTTGAACAATCTGCTGGTGATCGTGCTCTTCTGCCGCTACAAGATGCTGCGCTCGCCCATCAACCTGCTCCTCATGAACATTTCCATCAGCGACCTGCTGGTGTGCGTACTGGGGACTCCGTTCAGCTTCGCAGCCAGTACGCAGGGACGGTGGCTCATCGGGGAAGGGGGATGCGTGTGGTACGGGTTCGCCAACTCCCTGTTCGGTAAGTAGATATGATAAAATATTGTGTTTTAAAACTACCTCAATTGGCTATAAATAGCTTGAGATGTACGTATAACTATGTGGTTCACATATCCTGTGCTGGATATAAATGACGATGGGCTTGATCTGTGCGCGATAAACGTGTATTTAATACATTTGAGCGATTATAACGATGCTAGACTGTCTAAAATGTGCAGGGTTTGTATGACTATAGGCGTCTTTACTTTATGGTCAGTTCAAACTTAGTATATACACAAAAAAGCCAGGACATCAGAAGTGGAAAAATGTGACACCAAATAGTACTGAATGAATGCCATGAAACAATAAGATATCTAATGATTGATTTATACCGTATATATATATATATACATATATATATATATACATATATATATATATATATATATATATATATATATATATATATATATATATATATATATATATATATATATAGTATTCCTTCCATGTTGCCTCTTTTTTTTTTTTAATTTTTGGGTGTGATCATCCTGCACACCTAATGTCTTACTTATCCACAGAGAATTATCCTGTTTGCAGACAGTGGAAAAAATCCAGTAAGAGGATCATTGTGTGAATGTGTGAAGTGTTAAAGCACAGACATCAGTGATGCTTGATGGCTCAAACTGGCTCATGTTGCAGCATCACTGGTCATTATCTACAGCATTGGGTGCATGCACTCAGCTTTACATCTCCATGTGCATGCATGCATTATTCTTTCATTTATTTTTATTGGTTAATAAGATATATTTTTTGCCATGGGCGCTTGGTCAATGTCCTCAAATGATGAATCATGATGAACCACAGCTGGTGATTTGGCCGTTGTGCATGCGCGCAACTCGTTAATAAATGGCCGCTAAATGCTTGTTACATCCAGTCTGAGTGAGTGAGCCCCAGGCAAAGGAAGGAAAGAAGAAAGAAGCCTCATTGAGCTGCCTGTGCAGAGCTGTGCTTATAGTGCTTTGGGTTGCAGCAGCATTGGCTACAGGATAAACGCACCCAGGAGGGACTATAATGAGAGAGGGGACGTTGGTCAGGATTGTTGCTGATATCGACGCAAATAGGACACAATGATATGTCTAAGAATAGGGCACGCATTTATCTACTCACCTGGAACTAGGCCAAAAAAAAAAAAAAGGACTTTTTAAAGGATTGCATGGTTACTTATAAATCACCAGTAAGGTAATTGGTTTTGCAATTACTGGAAAAAATACCCTTGATCCCTTAAATCTAATGTCGGCAACTGGCGGCTTGGGGGCCGCATTGGGCCTTCAGTCTAATCCTTTGCAGCCCCCAAAGCAAATCCCCCAAAAATGTAACTCAAGAAGTTTGAAGGAACATGAAGTCCATCATAAGTACACAAAAACAAAAAAACACGTAAAACATAAAATGAGAACAAAGACAGACATCACTTCAACAAACAAAATGACATCAGAATAGCTACAAAGACACACAAACTGTTTAAAAAAGTTACACAAAATGACAGGAAAATACAGAAAACAACAACAAAAAATACAGAAAGTGACTCCAAAAATACACAAATCAACAACAAAAAGGGTAAAATGACAGAGAAATACACAATATTACAACAAGAACACAAAAAAATAACAAAAACACACATAATGACAAAAAAAAACCCCACAAAATGACAAAAAACCGACAAAACATCAAAACGTATTAATGCTTTGATTGGTCATTATTCTAAATGCTGACATGAATATTGATCATGTGGCCCTCAAATCAAATACAATCACACTTGTGTGGCCCCCGCTGTGATAGTGTAGTCCATCCCTGCCTTAAATGTAAGAAGTTGGTCATTATTCTAAATGCTGACATGAATATTGATCATGTGGCCCTCGAATCAAATACAATCACACTTATGTGGCCCCCGCTGTGATAGTGTAGTCCTTCCCTGCCTTAAATGTAAGAAGTTTAAGGCAGGGATGACTCCAAAAATACACAAATCAACAACAAAAAGGGTAAAATGACAGAGAAATACACAATATTACAACAAGAACACAAAAAAATAACAAAAACACACATAATGACAAAAAAAACCCCCCACAAAATGACAAAAAACCGACAAAACATCAAAACATATTAATGCTTTGATTGGTCATTATTCTAAATGCTGACATGAATATTGATCATGTGACCCTCGAATCAAATACAATCACACTTGTGTGGCCCCCGCTGTGATAGTGTAGTCCATCCCTGCTTTAAATGTAAGAAGTTTCACATTTATTGAGTTCCTCTTTTTTCTTCTTTGACCTGATGTCACCTGATGTTTGACCAAACACTACAAGTTAATGCTCACGTTTACAAACCCCCCAATGGTGCAAACAAACAAACAAACAAACAAACAAACAAACAAACAAACAAACAAACAAACAAACAAACAGCTAACATATGATCATGTGAGCGATGACGGCACAAGTGAGAGGTCGTCTTCTAATCCAGAGGTTGGAGGTTCCATCTCATACTACACCTGTCTATGTTTTTCGACGTGTCCTTGGGCAAGACACTGAACCCTAAATTGCTCCCAATGGTTGATTAGTGCCTTGCATGGCAGCTCTGTCCCATTGGTGTGTGATTGTGAATGTGAATGGATGAAGGAGCTGATATTGTAAAAGCGCAAATTAAGTCCAAGTTTGACAAGTTCAACATTTGAACTTAACTAGTAGGTTTCTCCATTATTATCTATTATCCCTAAACCAGAGCTAACCCCAACTGGAATGGAGCTAAGTTTAATTGAAATTCAGAATTATTTAATAAACCTTGTGGGAAATTACTTTTGTTACTGTGGCGCCGAAAGGACTAAACATCAATAATTAGGATTAAATAAACATGCATATATAATGGAAATATACAGTAATTATAATAAGTATAGTCAGCTGTTTGCAAACTACACCGTTCAGTTTAACCACAATCCAGATCCCAGATTGGTTGAAAACAAAGCAGTCATGCAACACATTGATAATATTGTACTTTTTTCTTGGGCTCTTTCAACTCCTGATTGTTGTTTTTTTGTTATTGTAAATAGTGTATGTGCTATCATGTTTTCTGTCATCAGTCAGGTTTAATGTTTGCCTCATTGTGTCGTGTTGCTTAACTGGATGTTAAGTTGTTTAACATTTTATTTAGCATGTTATTATTGTATCACATGAAATTGAGCTATTATGCTAACTCCGGCATATTTATGTTGACGCAGTTTGCTGACAATGATTCATATGTATTGTCCTAATTTAAATAAGTAAATGAATAAATGAAATAAAATGAGATATTTGGTTTTAAATTGGTCATTTGCCCAGTTTTCAACAGTTCTAAGTCATATTTCAAAGGAATGCGTTAAAGGTAATTATTTATTATCAGGTTCTCCAGGAATGTTATGGTAAATAAGTTGTATTTGTGTGGGAGCAGATATTGAACACTTCCAAAGTGCTCCTTTATTTTTCCTCAGTTGGTTCTTTAAAGTCTCTTTATGCAACGTACATTACACATTTCCAACAAGTATTCAGATCTAATGTTTCATGAAGATTTGTAACTACAATGAAAAAGGGAGAGTGGATGTAGGGGAGACTAAAGAAAGCACATTTGGCCTTTAAAGCTTATCAGACTCAGCCCTGATCTGCTCTGCAGGACTGCAAAAGGACACAGCACCCTGGACACACAGTCAGCACCCTTAGCTTTGCTCTAATGAAGACTGTATAAAAGGTTTATAAATCATTTACAGAGGCTTCCCTCTCACCTCCCTCTAAAAGGTGTGTTCTCCTGATGCGTGTATGGTCTCCTTTTTTAAGGGGGGCAGCTTAAACTAATTTACCCGTCAAGCCTGAACACCAAGCCTTGTGATGCTTGTTCTAACAGAACACTGGGCTTTTTTTTTGGCACATCTGAGAGGAAATTGAGACACTGGAGGGGAATTTTTTTTCAGTGCTATATTTGTTGTCATTTTGAAGCTTGTTTGTAATGAAGTTGCTTTTTTTCCTTTTTGTAGTGTCATTTCTTAAAGCTGATCTGTGCTGCTGTTTTGAAGTTAAAAGAAAAAAATCAAACAAAAAACTATTACAGATATTGTTCCCAACATTGAAGAAAAGCCAATATGTTTCTTCTTCTCTCACTCATGTTTTCCCTTGACTCCAGTCTGTTTGTAAAAGTCTATATCAGTGTTTCCCAACCTTTTCACAGTCCTGTACCCCTTCAGACAATTAGTCATGAACCTCCTATCACTGCACACTTTGGGGCAACCGTGGCTCAGTGGTAGAGTGGGTCGTCCAACGACAGAAGGGTTGGGGGTTTGAATCCCACTCTAAGTCATTGTTGTTGGGTGCTTGGACAAGGCACTTCACCCACATTGCCTAGTATGAATGTGTTGATGGACCGATGGAGCACTATGGCAGCCTCACTTTTGTCAGTCTGCCTGAGGGCAGCTGTGGCTACAATAGTAGCTTACCACCACTGGAGAGAAAGAATAATGCACATCAATGTAGAAGCACTTTGAGTGTCTATGAAAAAGTGCTTTATAAAACTGGGACCCCCTTGACAACGAGGTGATACACCTCAAGGGGCTTACCCTAATATATCAATAATTTAGATTAAAAAAAATCCAATGCATTATTTTTATTATTAAAAAACATAATACAGTAAATCTAGTTCAAATAAAATGCTGTATAAAAATATCTGAGCTGGCACATCTTGTCACTTTGTGCACTAATCATGGCAACAACAAAGATTATCAAAAGCTAATTTTAAAAATAAAAAGAGGCCAAAAATTTAATTTGTGATATGAAAATGGGATCACAACCAAATTTTTTACGTCAACCACTGATGTAATGTCACATACAATGTAGCCCTACAATAAAATGTTGTCTCTGTAATGGAAAAAAGCTATTTACCTATGCTGTTGAGGAATAATATATAAGAATAAAAAAAGGAAAATAATCTGTAAGGAATGTACATTGGTAAAGCAATGTAGCTCTCGTAACAGTCACTCGATTAACCCCACACTGAGTTTTCAACTGAGGTCAGAGGCTGCACATGGCATGCAGCAACACCTATTGAAGCAGACAACTGGAATCATAAATCTATATATACGGACTTTATTCTAGTATAAAAATTGGTGGAGTTACATTTCACCATTAAGCCTAATAAGTTCAATATGAATATGAAAATGATGATGTAGTAGTAGAATAACACTTATAGGTAATATGTATTTTGAGACATAAAAAAGCAAGCTTTGTTTACTAGCTCTTAAGGTGCAGCCATTAATTAAAAAATGTATATTTGTCTTCTTTCTCATGTTGCTGAAACATTACAGCTCATGGGGAAACAGTGTAGATAATAATGTTCCTAAGAAACAAATAACATAGAAACAATTTGTGGAAGCTTCTGAGGGAATATGAATTATTTAGAAGATTTGATCCAAAGACTTCCTTTGACTCAGACTTGATGATTAATGTGAGGGTGATGTTTGATTTTCGACGGAGTGAAGTTACATCCAACCTGTGCAGCTGCCTTTTAGGTAACACTTAAAGTTTCATACATAAAGGCTGACAATATGCCGTCATTATTATGACATGACACCTGTCATTAGCATGAATAAGGTGTCATGAAGGCTGTCAATAAGTGTCGTGCGTTATTCTAACCCACTTTAAATTGGGTTGCGTGAAATTTCTGAAAAATTAGAATAGATTTTAAAGTTTTAAAAATGTTCTTAAAACAACTCACAATCTTAAACAACTGCATTTCTATACTTTCACTTTGTGAAATATAAACGTACTTCAACTAAAATGCAGTAATATGTACACTACCGGTCAAAAGTTTTAGAACACCCTAACTTTTCCAGTTATTTATTGCAATTCAAGTCGTGCAAGTCCAATGAATAGCTTGAAATGGTACAAAGTACTGAACAACCAGAGGTTTAAAAAAAGGTTTGGTTACCCAAAACTGCATAAAAGCAGTGTTAAAACACACTGTGGTACCAGACCCTCATGAGCATCAGGTGGACAGTATTGTTCATGGATTCCATGATTTATTTTTCAACTCAAATTGCTTATTTCTTCTATTCTTTCACTTCAGCGTGCGATGACAATCATTTTCACAAAAAAAAAATGGAAAAAGTGTGGTGTTCTTCTCATTCATTCCATCATTATGCTCTATAGTTTAAGTTTTAAATAGTTTTCTAAGTGAAATGTTGCAAAAGGGGGTACTTTGATTCAGAAATAAGAGAAAGGAGGTACTGGAGCAAAAGAAGTTTGAGAACCACTGCCATAACCATAACCATAACCCTAACTCCACTAGATCCCTCCACCTAACCCCAAAAATGCCAACATGGATCAAAAGGTGTCATGATTTAGCAAAATGTGTCATAATTTAGCAAACAACACTTAATAACAGCCTTTATGACATCTTATTAATGCTAATGATAGATAATGACAGCATAATGCCAGCCTCAGTCTTTTATTACATTGTATAGCCTCAATATGATGCACTTAGTGCAACCATAGACAAGGTTGAACTCATCAGGATGAAAATTGAATAATTTTAGCTGAGATAATTGACTTATTTTACCAGGAGTGATAAATTATAATCAAGCACAACATTTGGCAGACAACCCCCTGATGTGATCATGACAGATGACTAGTTTGGAAGTGTCTTCTGTGAACTTTGTGAAACATTTCCTACCTAGATTGCACAGATTTGAAATTGTAATGGTTTGCAAACACTGGAGTTATTTTATGTAATTATCGTCTCTGCGATTTCCATCAACCCACGTCCCTCTCTGACTTAACGCAAATGAACCCAAGCAGCTGCCTGCATAGGATGAATGTATAATGTTCTTTAGTCAGAACTATTGCTGCCAACATCTTCCCTGCATGTCTGCTGTTTATTATCTCATTAAGGCATGCAGAGCAATTTTGGTAGCAGCAAAGAGAGCTAAATGTTATTCTAAAAATATTAATTACACCACACCTGTCAAAGAGCAGAAAATAAGTGTTTTTGGTTGAAAAATAATCACCTCAAGCAGCCAAGTCTCTGGTTTCTTCTTGTTCTTCCGTAGCAAAGGTAATGCAGTTAAGCGTGATTACGTTTTATAAACAGGCGTGATTAGTCATTGTAATTAAGGAAGGGAAATTACTTTGAGGAGCTGTGGACTGAATAAACAGCAAGAAAATATGTAAATAAGCGGGCTACAATGTTGTCCTAGTGTCTGTTTTCAAACCTGCCTCTTTATAAATGATTAAAACTTCCATTAAACAACTAAAATATATGTAGATGAGGTTTTAGATTTTTTTATTTTATTGTTTTTATATAGATTTAACATGAACATAATAAAACATTCTTGCCGGTAACATGCAGGTTTATTCTCCAACATGCTGATGTAGCGCTAATATAAGCGCTTCATTGGTCAAACTAGTTTGTCTGTTCCTTAGGTTTTCTGTGATTACACGTGGTCTAGAATTATAGTTATTAAACGTTTCTTTTTTTTCTAGAGCCAAATGCAAAGATTTACAAGGTAAATGAGCAAATATCAAATCTGACAGATGATATATGACGCCAAATCCTCCTCCAAGCGCCAAATATCTTCTGTCAGATATGCACTGAAGTGAGCGATCCTAATCCAATCTGAGATAATTGTGGAGTCAAATTTTGTGAAAATCGATTGAATCATGAACTAAGATATGTATTATTGGAAATAATTCAAAGATGCCAAAGATGAGACATAGGGATTTTTTTAAATTGATCCCCTCCAAAAGTTGATGGAATCTTCCATGCCGTATGGTCTAACTTTGGTTAAAATTTGGTCAAAAGTGGATGGATGATGTTGCTTGCTTTTTAGACTAAAAAAAAAAATCACAAAATTGGATGGTCACTTGTATTTGTTTATGCAAATGATGTCATTTTGATATTTTTGTCCATTCCAAATGAAAGACACAATTAAAAAAAATGTTTTGTGTTTTTGATATAATCCTTCGAACAGACTAACAAACTCACACTGGCGAGAGAAACCCTGAGAAGGACGTGGTATTTAGGTATAGTTTGTAGTAATAATCACTCTCAGGCTCCAGAAGCAAAAACATTTGACTTGTAAAATCAAAGCACCAAACAAATCAGAGCCTTGAATGGGCTAAATCGGTTCTGTAAGTAAGTAAGTACGTAAGTACATTTATTAATTAAGCGCTTTTTGCAGATAAAATCACAAAGTACTATACAGAGCTGTGGAGAAATGAATACAACATGTGCAACAAAATAATAGTATAATAAAACATGGGTGCATTTACATAGTATTCCACTAATACTACAGGTTTTTTGTATACATCATGAGATTGTTTGAGTGACAGTTTTATGGGTGTAAACTTTTTTCATTTTTGTAGACTTGCATTAATGTTCCTTTTCTATATACAGTGCCGCAAAAAAGTATTTGCCCTCTTCCCAATTCCTGATTACAGTATTTGGCATATTTATCATACTTAAATGTTTCAGATCAATAAACCAATTTTAAAATCTAACAAAGCCAACCCAAGTAAATATAAAATGCTGTTTCACTTAAATAGAACCTTTTCAAACAAACTGTAGTGTGACAGTAAACAGGCAGTTCATGCTCAAAAACCCCAGAAAATGGCTGAGTTAAAACCATGCAGCAAAGAAGAGAGGGCAAAAACTCCTTCCCAGCGATGCTAAAGACTTGTTATCACTTATTGCAACTGTTTTCAGTTATTGCTGCGCAGGTGGACCTCACCAGCTATTAGGTTCAGGGACAATTACTTTTTCACATCGGCCCAGATGGGTTTGGTTTTTTTCTCCAATTAATAAATAAAATCCTCATTTAAAAACTGCATTTTAAATTTCCTTGGGTTGTCTTTGTGAGATATTAAAATTGGTTTGATACTCTTTGGTCATGGAACAGTCTCTTCAGGTCCAGCGTCTTGTTTCTCGGGCTAAATGCAAAACCATGACAAACCGTTTAACAGAAGCGTGCAATCTGCTTTAACTGGATTTCAAATGATTTTATGATATCTTAGTTGTATTTAAGTTACAGTATATGTTGTCTGCTTTTTTGTATACTGTGATGGTCTCCCTTGAAAAAAATGTTTTTCTCAATAAAAAAGAGAAAAGAAAACAAAACTGCATACTCACAGCATGTATGGACCCTTAATAAAACAAAACAGGATGTTAGTTTTACTTGGATTATGTCCAAAAGCATCTACACTATGGGAACTGGCGTGATGACATTTTGCCGGTAGTGTAATGGACTTAAATATCCCAAACCTGGCAACGCAGGACAGAATGAGTCTCTGGGACTCAAATCAGTCTGGGTCCTGAATTAAAATAACAATTGTTAGGTAGAAAAGCCTGAAAAAAGGTGTGGATATTATAGGTGAAATACTTGTTTTGTATGTCAGGAGTTTGTAAATCTGTAGCAAACTCTGTGTCCTTCCTAATTAAGAATGTAGTGAGTTTATATATATGTGTGTGTGTGTGTGTGTGTGTGTTTACAACAAAAATAAATCACTATTGAAACCACAATGAAAATGAAGTGTCACTTTCATGGCACACTGCATATATTATTCCTTGACACAATGGTATATCTCACTTAATTCTCATTATCATTCTGTGTAAACAAAGTGAAACATCAAACTAAAGTTGTATTTTAGTCTTTGCTATTTAGTTTTTGCTACTGCAGTATTCACAGATGGCGCCCCAGTAACAACCCTCTCCCATAATTTTCAGCTGAAAAGGCAACATCTGACCGCACACCTGCTGTTTGAGGACAGCCATCTCCTCATTTCACTTCAGACTTCACAGGGAGCACACAGTGAACAACAGAGGATTAGGATTCAGCTGTCTATTCGGAAATATACGAGGAAAAATAATAATATTCAGTTTTATTTGCCGTGCGTCATTTATGATCAAACAATAGACACAAGTGGGTTGTTTTAAGATTATGTTGGTCCTGTTCAATTTCACTAGTAAAGCTTACAGAGGCCCAGAGCCTGTGCGGCAGATATCCTCCTGCCAAAGACGTCAACGGCGTGGTCAGTGTATTTACGCAGAGCAACATAACAACAAAACACTTTGAACAACCCAACAGCTGTTGCTGTAAAACTAAACATTTGCTTCCAATTTTTACTTTTTTCCCCCCTCTCTACACAGTAAATGTGAAAGGCCTGGACTATCTTAAAGATGATGGTACTTCAGGTCCTTTTCATCACTGCCAAAAAATCAATGAGCATTAAGAAAAAGCACATGACAATCACATCAAAACAAACCTGGAACCAGCTCACAGAGGCAGAGATGAAAGAGTTCTTAGTTGTGTTTAACAGGCACTATACTTCAGGTAGCTTAAAGCTGGGGTATGTATGTTTTTTTTTTTGTTTTATTTGGTCAAAAATCTATAATCATCTCATTATATTGTATTGCATGTCGTAATCCAAAGTGTTCTGAGTGGACAGTGAATCTCTGCTCCTTCTCCTGGCCTTGTAAATGAGCTTTAGAAATACAGAAACGTAACGCTGGACTTCAGCCAATCTTTCTACCAACAGGGAGATCCCATGAGCTGTTTTAAGCATTACTATTGGCTGCTCGAGCTACTCGTCAAAAGTCGATGCGCATTCTCGCTCTGAGAATAGGGACAGCTGAAGTCTCTAATGTGGGTTTTGGCACAGCGGTTACATGGCAAAGCAAGAGCGAAAAGGAAGACTGAGGTGGAGAAGCAACAGAATAAAGGCATAAACGTGTTCAGGAGGAACCCTGTCGTGCAGCGAACTGCAAGCGATCCGCTTTCAGTCAGCGCAGTACGCCCCGAGTCAGTGAGAAAGAGTGAGAACAGACGGAATAAATAGCTTAATAAAAATGATCTAGGGTGGAAAGAACAGACCCAATACATCTGCAGTGTGGACAGAGTGTGTCTGCTCTGATCAGCTGAGATCGGCTGGTTGTGTTTGAGGAGCAGCTGTGACTCTGACCCTCTTACAGTCCTCACAGCAGTGAGTGATATGTGCTTTCATGTCTCTAAAACATCAGAAAATTCCATGAGCACAAGATAAAGTCCCTACATTTGTTACTAGCCTCTATGGAGAAAACAGTTACAAAGAGTTCCACGGTGTGTGCGTGCATGCAGAGCTTCTTTCAGATTCTACATACCCCAGCTTTAAGGGTTGACAAACATACAGTATTTATTTGCTGGTTTGCTTCAATAAGCTGGCAAGATTTGCTTAAAGCGTGCTCAGAGGTGAAAGTAACAGATTACAAGTACTTGAGTATATATCTAAATCAGTAATTTTCTACTTTTAAAAGGAGTCATTTGTTACATTTCTACACCCAACCGTAAATTATTATTGTTTGTTTTAAAATTATCAATAGACGGATTATATTTATAATGCACCACACCAAAACAGCATTGAATGGTGGTTATTTTCTCACTTTTAGAGTTCATAAATGTAGCTATACTTAATATACTAATCTTCTTTTATTTTGAATTGAATTCATTGGTGTCATTTTATCAGTAATATTTACACCTCTGAGCGTGCTACGCTTCATACTTTGCTCGGGCAACTATTTTTTCAGAAATTATAACCTCTTAACCTAAACCGATAAACCATTAAAGACCTTTAACTGCTTCATAGCCCAAATGGTTACTGTAAAATACATAATGGTTTATGTCATAATGGTGGTGCATCACTTCTCTCTGTTTTATGGTCCCATTAAAGTTAAATATACCTCACCCTGCATGCTAAAGGAAAGTACACATGAAGAGTATTTCCTCATGAATCTGATGAATATAATGTAAAATGTTTATTCTCTCTGGTTTTCACATTAGGTATTGTTTCTTTGATCTCCCTGGCTGTGCTCTCCTATGAGCGCTACAGCACCATGATGGGCCCGACTGAGGCAGACTCTTCTAACTACCGGAAGATATCCTTGGGCATCATCCTTTCATGGGTCTACTCCTTGATCTGGACCGTACCACCACTCTTTGGCTGGAGCCACTATGGCCCAGAGGGTCCAGGGACCACCTGCTCTGTCGAGTGGACGGCCAAGACGATGAATAACATTTCCTACATTATCTGTCTGTTCATCTTCTGCCTCATTGTGCCGTTCCTGGTGATCGTCTTCTGCTACGGGAAGCTCCTGTGTGCCATCAGACAGGTGAGGCTGATGCTGGAATGGGTGGAGATTTTAAATAATAGTTGCAATAGTTGCAAACACTTAATGTTAGATGTAGTATTAGATTCTTTCTCAGGTTAATAAGAACAGCGATTTTTTTTTACTTGTTATGGCAAGACTAGGTTTAAATTGTTCTAGAGATCATTAAGATATCATGATCCTTATATGCAGTGACGTGCAGTCAGGGTAGGCAAGGTAGGCAGTGCCTACCCAAGGGTGAATTGATATTTTGATTATTTGTTTTAATTATGATATATTTATAAATTGTTTATTTTTCCATTTCCGATGGCCTACAGTACCTATTTGAAAGTGTCCGCATCTTGTGTGTTTCATAGCCCAAATTACTAAACAGCGTTATTTCTGGAACGGCTGCCGTCTCACTCCGCTGTAAGGCAAGAGGAGGCCACACCCCCTACCAAAAGCGCACAGCTTTCTTAGCTTTCTTTCTTATTATGAATTGTATATTTTGATTAGCACATTGAGATGACTTTGTTGTAAATTACTTTTTACAAATAAAGTTGAATTGAATTGAATTGAATTAACAGTTGCCAGCAGAAACAAATGAAATTGTCATTGGTGGTCTCGATTTGCAAAGCCCTGCCTACCCAACCCTAGTGGTCACGGCACGTCACTGCTTATATGATATCTAAAAGACAGGAAACATGTTTTGAAGCTACTGCTTACAGATATTAAAGTGCAATGTTTTTGACAGTTTATTACAATATAAGGTTTTTTCTCTCTACCTTATTCCCGGATATTTTAATTGAACAGCTCTGAGTAAAAATGACAAGAGGAACACTTTTCTCAGTGTAGTTTATTAAGTTAGTCAGAAGTCAAATGTAGCAGCAGGCCTACTGTTCCTCCAAACACAACACGCAGGCGAGTATCAGAAACAAGAGAGTGTCCAGAGAATTGGGAGAAGACATTTTATCTTCTTGTGCTGGGCGTACTGCATACAATAATTGGTTGCTTGCAAGACGGTGCAACTGTGATTTCTCAGCTTTCATGTGGTATCAACAAAATGTGGGGTGTGTGGGGTGTTGGCATAGTGACATATGCTAAAATGCAACAGTCTTCAAAGATAGACTGGCAGTCATGAAAAGCAAGGCTCAACAAGGCTAATGTAACACCCTCAAAAATGGTGTGGCATTAGGCATTTGATTCTCCAAAAATGTACCACAATCGCTCTGTCTGGACTCGGAGGGACTATTGACCCTCATCTGTATTGCACCCCCCACTTTTCTCATCTATGTTAGAAAATGTAGATGGTAGAACAGTCACCTACAGGCGTTGAAACACATTAAGGTTATTTGCAGAGAGACAGAGTAGCTTTCCGGAGCAGCTACTCCTGCTGCTACTTGGTGAATGCTTTCAGTCTGTTTTCCACGAACAATGTCGGGAGCTGTTTTTTAAATAGGTGTCATACACATGCATGTCATGAAGACACATGTCACCCATCACACTAATGTGGCTTAAGGAGGTGTTTTTCATCACCTCAGGGTATATACTTAATAATAAAATATATATACAATTCAGAAAGGAGGTTTAATATAAATGATATAAACACTTCTGTATTATATTAGTGAATTGTAAGTGTACTAATGCATTTACTTTATCCATACTAATGGGTGAAAGGCAGGCAACACAAGTGGGCCACAGATTATAGGGAGGAAACAAAAGCAATTTCCACCTTATTGTGCTAGGAGTGTGACGATATCTCAATTAAGGCGATGTATCGCAATATTTTTCTGCACGATCGATTATCGAGTACCAATTTAATTTATTTTTTTGTTTCAAAACCTTTTCTGCTTTCTCACCAAAATGACCTCACAATTTTGTCACTGTTTGTTGAAGGAACTAATATTTTGTTTACTGGAATATTGCACTATAATGGCGTCACTGGTAAAAAAAGACCCTATTTTTTTGTTACAGAAAGCACTATTGGGATACATATTCATTTACATTGGCATGTTGACACTTATTTACAGAAATGTTGCACTAAAATAGTGTCACTGTTCAAAGGACACCTTTTCAATTTATTGTCTTTTAGAGATATAAAATGTTTTTTTTTCTTGTGATGTCAGATTATCGTAGATTGATTTCTGACCAATATATTGATAATCGCAGTATAGAGAGATAATAGTAATCGTGAGCTTTGTATTGCGTATTGTATCGTATTTCAAATTAAATTTGGGAAAATTTTGTGGAAAACAAGGAAAATTAAAGATTTTGAGAAAATTGAGAGTTCTTCCAACAAATTGAGATTAAGAATGACTGCCGTCATGTGATCACTGTGTGCCCTGGCAAATATTGTGGAGTTGGTGTAAATGCAAGGCCTGAGATATTGGAACTGAATTTGTTGGTACACAATGATTCATCCCAGTAAACCCAACGCAGAACCAGGAGAGGAGATAGTATCAAATTCATACAGAAGTACAACTGGGGCTCCATCCATCTTCATCTTTTTCTAATTCTTTTATAAGAGATATCAACATTTAGGAAGTGTGCACTGCAAACTCGACACTGTATCTAATTACACAAAGTGCCTCTTACTCTTTTTAAACTCCTTTCTGTGGGGACTTCACACCATATCCTTTGAGTGTCTCTTCTGAGCACAGAATCTTTTCCAAGTGGAAAGTACACACAGCTGTTTGACTAGATTGAGAAAGCAGATGGGGAAGGTAATTGTGTTTGGTACTTAGGCTCCAACTATCTTTATGTGGATCTAGTTCTTGTCACTTTCAGCTTCTTGTTTTATTTTTCTCCTTGTCCTGTCTTTGTCAACTATATCATTTTATGTGTTAAATCTAGTTAAATCCCGAGTCCTTTTCACATGTGAACCAAGAATCTTTCTAACCTGTGAGGCAGCACAAACTGCTGAACATGATTGTGGCCTTAAGCCTTGTTAGTAGAAATCTTTAAGGATTTCTTGTCCAGATGTCTGAGGTTTTATGTATTCCAGGTTAAGTGAAAGTTCATTGTATGTATTGCAATGTATCTTTCTACTCAGGAGCACCTGCCTCGCTGTTCTTTCCATTTTTTTTATTCATAGAAAGCCCTTTCAATTACAAACTCCCTGGATGACTTTATAAAGTAACAAATGGGTCCTCAGATGCTTAAAGCTGCAGTACGTAAGTTTTTTTGGCTTCATTTGTTCAAAAATCCATAATTACCTTTGAGCTTAATAGCCTTTTGCACCTTCTCTTGGCTCTCTATATGAGCTTTAGAAATCCAGGAGCGTGACGCGACTTTTAAGCCAATCAGAGATCTTTTTACAGAGTGCTCCATGAGCTGTTTTGGGGTGTTACTATTGGCTGCTCGACTAAAGTCGATGGGTGCTCACGTCCTCTATAGTAAGGTACTATGGCAGAGATTACAGCAGGACAAGTCCCCATCACTTAACAGTTACACGGCAAAAGCAAGTGGAAAAAAAAAAGACTGGCATGGTGAAGAGACAGTCTAAAGCCCCAAACATACCACTTTGAGTCCGTGCGGACCTCCGTGACTGCGCAAGGTCCGCCCTATGTACTGGTTTCAGAGAGCATGTAAACCTAAGAGAAGCATTTCCAAAGTGGAGAGAACAGATGCAATTAATTTTGCAGTCTGGATGCAGAGTTGTGTGGTGGGAGAGGAGCTCACGCAGAGCCTAAAAAAAACAACAGAAACTGCAATAACACAAGATAAAGTCTCTACAATTGTTACTAGTCTCTATTGAGAAAAAAAGTTGCTCAGAGCTCCACAGTTGTGAGTGTTCACGAGGATACTGGTAAGGGACGATAGGTTTCAAAAGAGGGAGGGAATTGTCAGCGTGGTTGTTTCTATACAAGTCTTACAATTCTACATACTGCAGCTTTAACTGATTAGCCATATTTATCAAGCTATTCCTACCATCGTATTTCTGCATTGTAGCGGGAACTATTTCCTGCTGTCGGATGTCACTTCCATCTGGGGATATTTTCAAAAGAGAAGTATAGTCTACATTCTATGCTGGTCTCAGCATCCTACAGCAGAACTTTGCTTGAAGAATATGCTGACTTGCCTTCCATATCGGAGCCTTGTTCTATATGTTTGCAAGGTAAGCAACACACACACACGCACACATCTTTTCATCACACCTTTTTCTACTTATTACGCTACAGTAACTCACGTGGTGGTTAGAGAGATGAAATCCACAATCCTGTTTTGTTGCAATTTGATTGTAAATTGTGAAGAAAACTAAAATATTTTGGGGGTAAAATTGTAATTTGGCAAAAAAAAATATTATTTGCAGTTTTGTTTTTCACTTACTGGATCTGCAAACATAGCCATATGTCATCAATAGCCATCAGCCATTCTTAAAGTGTACCTGTAGTGAGTTTTAACTGCAAGTTCTATCAAAATAACATAGTCAATACAAGATGTTTATTCAGGTAACTTTCTATAAAGTGCTTGTAGAACCAGAAGTAGAAAAAACCTGATGGATACGGTAGCGCCTTCTTTTTGAAGTTATAAAATCTCGCAAAAAAAAAAAGTAATTTTTTTTTAAACAACAGTGTAACAATAGAAAAATATGTACTTGTTATAATGTCCATGATGTATAGCAAAAAGCCTAATATACTTATTATACATATTCATATTGAAACTTTCCCTGTAAGTAATAGAAGTACACTTTGTAACTAGTTTGAATAGCTTCTTCCTTGTATTAAAGAACAACAAGTATATTCGTTTGGACCCGTTTGAGGATAAAATATTGGTGTTTCCAAATTCTCAACAAAAGTAAATTATAGCAACAATTTTGACAGTGAAATTATTGTGATTCAGAATGAATCTGTTAAATGTCACAGAGACAAGGATAGTTATAAATAACCACAAGTGAGAAATGTGTTCACGGTGTCAATCAGTGTTGGTTTAACTGTGAATGTTTGATGTTAAAATAACATATCATACAGTTCCTAAGTGCACCAATATGATATTAATCCAAATGCAATTTCCCTTTGTTCAAATAAGATGCTTTATTCTGTTGTCGCACTTGTTTTAGATTTTGTAAATCAAACAGTAAACTGGATACACTGGATATGCTAATAGATGCAGATATGTTGATGGTTCTATGAAAACACTATCCTCTGAATGCTCACTGTCTAAAGCCATTAGCCACAAACAGCCTGATCTCAGCTGTGTTTGGCACTTTCACATTGTCTATATTGATGATGGGCACAATCACAAATGTTTGTTGTTTCTTGTAAGATCAAGAAACTGTTTATATGTTGAAAAATGTTTACAGCTCAGTGAAGAAATGGGTTGATCATGTAAACCAAAGTTTTCTAACTTAACTGCAAGACATGACACACTGTGTGCGGGTGAGAATAATCCCACGACACAACAAATAATCACAAAAGTCACATTGGTATCGTTTTGTCCCTCATACTGGCACCTACTACCGGTACCGATTCAGTAAAAAAAAAAAAACAATGCTTAAGGCACTGACGCTAGTCCATTGTAAAAAGTTTGCTCTATTATTTTAAATAATACATTCTGATGCACATTTTTTACATTAGTTGCGTTGACGTATCAGTTTGGAATAAATCTAAGGTGATAATTATCAATGAAGGCATGCATTTGCATTCAGTTAAAGCTCGATAATGTTATTCACTGTCAAGACTCTTATTAGCAGTTCCAGAAAGATTCATTTTGTCTTCTTTTTCAATAGTATGTTAAGTTAGGGTTTTTTTTTTTTATTCAGACAATGTCTTTCAGGAAATTTTTTATCTTCCAGTTCCAGCAAGAACTATTACACGGAAGTCAATTGAAACTTCAAAGGAAGCATCAAAAGCAATCAGCAGAACTCCTCTGACGAAGACTGGCAGTTGACAGTCGAAACATGTTTGGAGATAAACATTTCCTGGAAAACCTTGTCACTATTTTATAGCTCTTTGTGCTCATGTCAAGCAGAAATATTCACAATGCATGTCACATGGTCCACAGTACACAACGTGTTCCCTACATCCTGCCCACCACTGTCTCCAAACCCAGACAAAATACGGAAAACTAACTAAATAAATAAAAATAGCACAACAACAGCAACATTATAAGTGTAGACAGATACATTACAAAAAACAAAAAAAAACAACATCTTAAAGGCACTATGCACTATACCTATGTAACGAGATGGGTATTTCCACCGCTATGATCGCCCTTAGGGGTCAGTATGTGAGAGAGAGAGAAAAAGGGGCATATCCCTGTCTGTTCCATATCGACCACCTGGGCCGACCACATTCAGCAGTAACAGATCACAGCACGGTACAAGCTCCACGCATCAGGCTAATTGCATTATAAACCACTACGTCTATAACACACATCAATAAGGCAAAAGAAACGATGTCACCCTATACAGTAAAAAATAAGAATACAATAAAATAAATGACAGGCATAGGGCCTTTAAAGTATATGGGCTACATGATCCTCAGATTCCCCCGAGAATGTCCAAAAAGGTGGTCCATGTATTATTTAAAATGTCCTGTCTTTGTTTGAGTCGATTTGTCACCCTTTCATAGCTTGCGGTTTTTGCCATCAGACCTAAACCCTTTTCAAAGGAAGAATTGTTGCTGGATTTCCATTCTTGAGTTATTATAGTGATATGGATGATAGTCCATCTTTTTGAAAAATACCTAACATGCAAAGTCAACCTTTTCGCTATTGATAGCGTTGGAAATGTTTTGCGCATTGCATTGTTGGATGTGGAGTCTCGTAAACAGATTCATAAAAGTGTTTTTACTTTAATCTTACTGGGATTTTTTGTGTTTTTTTACCAGTTAAAGAGGGCAATAATTCGCTTGACCCCATTTTTGGTTGGATTTTAGTAGTGTTTTGGGGGGGAAACACAAAAACTAAAATCACAGTAAGAATGAAGTATAAATCCTTCCATGCATCCGTGTACTAGACTCCCCATCCCACAATGCAACGCGCAAAACTTTTCAGTGGAGATCAGGACAAACTTTCGAGCAGAAAATTCACCCTTTTGCATCTTTTTCTAGCAAATTATCTTACACTTATTGATCTATGAGGTCTAAACTATGTCTTCATCTAATGAAAAATGATCGTCTCCATCCAGCAACTTTGATTAAACAATACCTGGAAGAAATGCCTGTTAACTTTGTTTTTTTTTTTTTTTTTTTTTTTTTCTTCCACCAGCCCTCCCTAGGGAAGGGTAAGAAATACTTTATTAAAGGGAGGATGTAAAAAAGGAGGGCAGTGTTACACCAAGGTGGGGGGGTTGGAGGGGGGTGGGGAAGTTAGCAGGGAAGAGGGATACAAGATAGGATATGGAATGGGTGAGGAATAGTTTTAAGTGATGCGATGTGAAATTGTGGTTGTGTATATTGTGTTTATTGTTGTGTTGTCAAGCCAGTTTGGTGACCAGTGTGTGGTTTAGGAATAATGGTGGTGGCTGTGAACAGAGGAAGAGGTGAGTGGAAATTCCATAAAACAGGTATTTGGGAACAACGTGTCTAAGGTTGAGCCCAGTATGAGTGTTATCCCACAGCCCAAGGCCAGTGCATCCATGACAAAATGTATTTCCAAGTACCCGCCACTGCAAACCCAAGAGCCGCCCCCGGGCCCGAAGAAGCAGTCAGGCCAGCAGCAAGAGGCAGGCAGGCCTAAGGGCCCCCGGCGACCACCCCACGGCCAAGCAGTCCCCCGAACGCCCCCAAGATCCCAAGCCGAGAGGCAAGCCATCGCCCCCCCATACACACCCGAGAAAGCCCCAACGAGCCAAGGACCCAGCGCACCACGCCACCGATCCCACCCCCAACCCCCAGACCCCCCACCCCATCGACCCCCCCCACCCCCCCACCCCACCCCCGCGCCCAACCCCCAAGGGGAGGGCCCGAGAACTCCCTGCCCGAGGCCCCAGCTGAGGAGCCGAAGCCCACACCCAGCAGACGACCAGAACCGCGCCGAACAGGCAGCCAGTGGGCACCCGCCGGCGAGCCCAGAGCCAGCAGGGGCCCGACCCCAGGCCAGAAGGACCCGGAACGGATGCAGCACCAGGAGCAGCCCGCCCAGGGAGGACGATCACACCCCAAGCCGCATAAGGCACCAGGGGGCCTGTTAACTTTGTTAATTAAAATTCAAATGAGGACAGCGACGGCTTTAGGTTTATTTGACAAGAAAATCTAATCAAAAAACTTAATGTAATCTAGAAATCACAGAAAGTACCGTCTCATGTTACGTCTTCATAAAGAATTAAATTGATAAACAAGGCATGTCCAACTCTGGACTGAACAAAAAGGAAGAATAGAATGGAACATGCAGTTCCACTCACAGACCTAACAAGTGGTCTGTGTTTAATTAAGGAAGGGCCTTCCTTGGGCTCAATGTCCGTACCCTGGACCTGAATTCATTCTGACACTCAGAGTGAAACCGGAAATCCACAGGAACATCTGTCTGAAGCACTTCTCAACATCCTGGGGGTTTGGAGAACAGCGGCATGGACGGCGACAGTGAGACGAGATATCAAGAAGAGATGAAAGAGTTATTTAGCAGTAAGGTCCCTGTGATGTGGATCTACAAATTAAACTGATCCTTTTTTTTTTTAATCTTCAAAGGAAAAAAAGTTTTTCCATATCCAGAAGACAAGTTTGATATGGATTTCCACAGGATGAGTGTAATAATTAAACAAAAAATATTAAAACTATCAGGCCATGTTTTATTTTTCCTCTTTGGAATTAAAAGCAAAACCTAGTTGCCAAGACTATCAATTTGAATTCATAGTTAATTTAGAAAATGTAATTTATTATAGTATTTCTGCATTGATTATTTAGCGACGTCTGAGGAGGATTTTTGTTCCATTTTGGTTTGAAAACGATCAATCAAATTATCGTCAAGACACAAAACAAAGTGGCAATGCTAAGATTGCCTCTTATTTAGTGTTAGAGAAAACATTTGAATTCCAGTTCAATAAAAACGACAAGCAAATAAAACGTTGTCAATAACAAAGCCCAGTCTAAACACAGTATATTCTGGGATGTCCTCTAATTCTCCAACCATTGATCATGAGAGAGTTGGTAGCACTTCTGTTCATGAAAATTAGTGCTAACTTTGAGGGTAGAGCAGGTGTGTCAAACTCGAGGCGCACGGGCCAAATCTCCTCCGCTAGAGCATCAAGTTGGGCTCAAAGGAAGATTTTGTTAGAAGTAAAAAGTTACAGCAAAAAAATATGACTATGTAAATCACTATATCATTTGTAAATATCTCACTCCCACCAAGGTCACAATTCAATACGCCTCCACCCAATATACAATGGAGCTTGCACTAGTACAATTTTTGCAGTAATATTGAAACACAATTTGTAGGAATTTCTTTCTAAAATAACCCCAAACATTCTTGCACAAAATCAGACAATTCTGGCAAGTCACATGGCAAATCTGAAGAAACTTGATCGGAAATTCAAGGAAATCCAATTTGTTACACGTGGAAGTGCAAACTGGGGCACCACAATTTTGATTAATTTGTGATAATAATGATAACAATAATAATCTTGTCCTGCTTACAGAATTTGTTTTGACATATTTTATTTGCTGGAAAATTTTAAGTATTTTGCTAATGTCTGTTTAGGACTAAACCTTTAGCGTTGTTTTTAGGCAATAAAAATGAAGATTAAAATTGCAATCAATGGATAAAAATGCATTTGTTAATCCAAACAAAGTGTTCCCCAAAACTTAGGGTTTGAAAAAATGCAGTGCTCCCATGTATGAACACTTTTGAGGTGATAGTCATGCCAATAGTCATTGGTTGCATATAAAAAGTTGGTTGAGAGAAAGCAAATTTCTCCTGCTGATGGTTGAGAAGATACATTCTGCTGCTTTGGACTTCATTTCGAACTGAGAGCTACGGATGGAAGCGTTCCTAAGATATGAATGTTAAAGTTTAAAAAAGAGTGCAAGGGGAATGCTTACATCCTGGTGCATCTGATGTTACAAGAACTGAGAGAAGCTGGTTAGTAAAAGAAGAAAACACACTAGTAAGAGCAAAGTTTTTTGTTTTTTTTCCATTTAGTCCTGATGCAGTGACTGTACTGGATAGAGAGATAGGATGTAAGCAAGATAGAGCTGCTGCATGGACATCTTTGGTATTAGTGTTGCTGGGAAGATCTTTATAGTTTGGCTTGAATCATCATAAAGTAAAAATTAGATTCAAAAGAAAAGAAAATCTACTCAATGTAATGGACACCACATATTAAATAATACAATGTCCAATCTGCAATTCTCTGTGTTTATTTCCTGTTCTTCACATAACAGTACCTCAAGGCTCTAAAACCACATAATAATAATAACAGGCACTGAGCGATAGAAAATACAGACAGTGATTAATTAAAAAACAAAACAAAAAAAATGTAGGATTAAAAATTGCAATTACTTCTGCTTGATATGAGTTTAGTTGGAGAGTGACAGATGCTGATAGAGGCTTCACACCGGAAGCCATTTGTGAGTTCTTGCAAGATGTGCAAATGAGGCTCTTTGCAAAGTGTATGACTGACAATGTCCCACTTTCTGTGTGCATTCAAATCAAACTGATTCTTATGTGCACCGACAGGCACCAATGGCCTCCATCTCCTCTCTCGCTCTCTCGCTCTCTTCTCTCTACTCTCTCTCTCTCTCTCTCTCCCTCTCTCTTCTCCTCTTTCTCTCTCTCTCTCCTCTCTCTCTCGCTTCTCTCTCTCTCTCTCTCTCTCTCTCGTCCTTTTTTCCTATCTTAATCGTCGGCCACTCTTCATGCATTGTTCACAGATAGTGTTTCTTTCACTGTGACAATATTATCCATTTTCCTCACCTTGTTGACCTTGGTTGGTCTATGCCAACCTACCGGGATTGGTCCTTCTTACTTGATGTGCAAAGCTCAATAACGTTGCAAAGAAATCATTTCATGGAAAAAAAAAACTATATATATATATATATATAGAGAGAGAGAGAGAGAGAGAGAGAGAGAGAGAAGAGAGGAGGAGAGAGACGGAGAGAGAGAGGAGAGAGAGGAACAGAGAGAGAGAGAGAGAAAGAAAAGGGGAGAGAGAGAGAGAGAGGGAGAGAGAGAGGGAGAGAGAGAGAGAGAGATAACAAGTTCAAAAAGGTGCCATTAATAAAGGTAATAAGTGGAGGATAGAACTTAACTCCACTTTATTTATAAAGCGCAAATTACAACAAAGTCATCTTAGTGTTCTTAACAAAATATAAAGTCCATAGTATGAAAAAGAACCCAACAAGATCTTCTTCTTAAGAAAGAAGAAGTCTGTGAGGGTCTGTGAGAGCTAGTGTTCTTGCCAAATACTTATTTTATGCAATAATTACAAATAAATGATTTAAAAAGCTTTTTTTCCCCACTGTAGCACCACTATGTCCTTTAAAGAAGCATAGGCGGGATTTAGAAATGAGACCCCATAGTGACACGACGGTGATTAGTGTAACTACTGCCATTAACACAGCCACTGCGGGGGAGTGCATCAACTGTTTGTTTATCATGGAGCACAGCTGATGCTGTGGATAGAGGATGGAGACCCGACCGGACGAGCAATCATTGAATCATTCCTTTTACTGCACAATATCATGGATTATCCTTATCTTTGATACATCGATTATGAAAATAGATCTGATGGGTCACTTGTGTGCACTGATCCCGTTTGTGTTTCACTTTCACTTTATAGCCGTGACATTGATAGTAGTTTGTTACTAAAATCAGTGCTTACCACTAAAACAAAATGTACATATGTAATTTCTTTGAGAAAAAAAAAAAAAAAGTTTTTCCCTGTTGGGTCGGACTCGGACAAAAAATGCGGCCGATCCACACTAACTGTGACACGGTTATTGATTTACTCTTGATTCATTGACTGTTTACTGCAAGTCCTGTGCACATGCCTCTGCATACATCTGTGGAACCATGCAGTAGTTCAGTCAACTGTGCTGGTCTCCAAGCTGTCTTTTTCTCATTCTTTTTTATTTCTGGGTTATTGGGACGACTCTCCAAGCTGTCGTGAATGCGCACCAGCGTCATTTGACGTCACCATTGGCGTCATTTGACTCCACGTCCGCAGAACTGGGTGGGAAAATCAGACTCCGAAAAGCTGTACAAAATGTATCACACAATCTTTTCAAGGCAATAACTCACTATCTTTTTTTTTTCATCTTTCAAATTTGGCTAAGTATATAAAATTAGGTCTCAAAATTATGGAAAAACAAGCACTTCTCTCTGCTCTGAAACGCTGGGGGCGTGTCAGTGAGAGGCGCTGGAACTACGCCCACGCGCAAGAAGGGCGCCGCCTCCGTGTACCGTCTATGGGAGAGAGCAGTGTGAAAGTGGCTCCAGCATAGATACTGCTTCTCCCACTGGTTTTCCAAAAGTGCTCGAATCGGGCCAAATGACAGTGTCAGCGGAACCGTCTGCTCTGTTCAAGTGTGCATATGTATGTGCATCCCTCCCAGGTAGAGTCAGGACTGGACCCGCGAGAGGCAAAAAACTAAATTGCGGTGCAAAAAAAGTGCTAATTTCATTGAAAATGTGGCACTTTTTCTGGTTAGGAACTAAAGGCACAGGATGAATATTCACTCATGTAGTTTCTGGAAAGCCCCTTGAGATGTAACATCTATGTAACATACGTAAATGTAACGAGAAAAGAAGAAATCCCATCTTTAGCCACAGCCGCTCCAAAGCAACTTCGTGCAAATTACACAACAATGTCAATGTAAAGTGCAGAATTCTCCATTTATTTGCTACAATTTAGCGTTTGTTTCACAGGATTTAACATAGACTGAGATCAAAAACTAAACAAAAAGTGTACAAACTTAGTGCCTTTGAAAAGTCAGACATACGGTTTTATCTAATCTACTAGATTGTCTTGTCCTCCTTAACCTGTTACCCTTTTATTTCCTCCCTCATTCAGCTGCTCTCTCTTTTCACATTGTTTATCCTAATAAACGTTCCTTTGAGAGGGCTGATGGCGGTCACAATTATGCAACTATAAAGTTTTTTCCCCCCAAAAAAATGCATAGTTCTTCACACAGTAACCTAACATGACAAACGCAGACAATGTTGTCCCACCCATCATCACTCACAGTAAATTAAGTAGTAGTCCTACAAATACATGACTTTTTGTTCTATAACCACCATCACCATGGATGCTCTGCCTCAACATCCCCCGGGCAGTTTAAGAGAGTGGATTTCTTCACTGAACTTTGCTTTGACAGTATTATTTGTAACTGTTGTTCATCGATTTTTGACAGTTCACAACACAGTAATCCTTTGAACAACTTAGAATTAGAAAAAGCCGATAAAAGCAGGGCTTTAGGGATACGTAATCAATTTATAGCCAACAAGGAGTTTAATCTATAGCTGCAGAGGAGGGTTAGGTAATAGCAGCTCCTCGAGAAAAAAAGCCGACTTAACTCACAATGACCATCTGAACTAGAATATGTTTTGCTTCTGTCAGGTTTTGGCTGCACAACTTAAGTGAGAATCCGTGTATCATTCGTTCATTCATTTTTCATCGTGTAACAAAAACATGAAAAACAAAAAAAAAACACTAGTTATTTAATATTTGTTTCCAAAACCAAAACGAAAAAAACCGGAAAACGCCTTGTTTTTCAAATTCAAGCTCTTTGGCTTTGGTACAGAAAACGTAAAATGGAAAATAAACACCTTTATTCGTTTTCTCCATTACCGTTTGGCCAAAGTACATGACCCAGAAGTGTACTCTCACCAGACGCTAACGGCTATGCTAACGGTAGGTCGGCATGACAAGAACGCTGCTTCCAACTGTGCTTCCGAAACGTGTCCTTTTTGCTTTAGCTGGTGTTGGGCACATAACCTCCTCACGGACATTTCGGAGGATTTAGAGACTCCTAAGTGTTGCAGAGCTAAAGATATCACGGAATGTGTAACGCTTAATTCCCTGGTCACGTACTTTGGCAAATCGGTAATGGAGAAAACGAATAATTCATTTTCCGTTTTTTGTTTTCTGTACCGAAGCAAAAGAGCTTGAATTTGAAAAACAAGGCGTTTTCTGTTTTTTCATTTTGTTCTTGGAAACAAATATCAAATAACGAGTGTTTTTTTTCGTTTTTCATGTTTTTGTTGCATAATGAAAAACGAATAATACATGGATTAGTGAGTGTTCTTCTTAGACATAAGTTTGGTTGCTCTTTGTGCATTTGGCGGCAGCTTTGCAAATGACTTAGATGATGACTTATGATTCCAGGAAACTTACAGTATTCATGTTACAATAGCCATAACTTAAACCTGAAACTTTTTTGAGAATGAAAAAAAAAACAAAAAAACAATTATTTATGACTGGAACATCAATATGCTCAGACTAATTGGAAAAGCATTTCCATTTGTGGGGTGGTTTTGTGGAAAGATCTTGATAAAATGATTGAACATAGTATGAATATAATGTAGTTTAATATTTCTTACAAAAGATATATTTTTGAAAAGTACAGAAATGAAGAAAGAGAATGTAAATCTCACCACTGTTGATGGTGCATGTTAATTTTGTTTGTTTTTGCTCTGTTTTTCTTAATAGCTCGATTGGAGTATTTATTTGTATTGTCCATTTTAGTTTATTTCATTGGTGTAGAATGGAGGCAGGACTTTGACAAGCCAAGGATTCTTCATATCCCTTGTGCAAATTTATCAAATGCGTATCATATTGAAATGAACTTTTTTGTTTTATAGAGATTTCTGTTGAGATTTATTTGTTTTCTTGTGTTTTTTTTAATTTTTATTTGTTTGTTCGAAATAAATAAATATATAAAAGTGGGCCAGAATTTAACATTTGGTTGACGAACAAAATGCTTACCTGATCTGCTTGAACCCATAAACTGTAGCAGCGTTATCGTACCTGCTGCCCTGTCACAGAATAGGTTGCCAGTTTAGCTCATTAACAGGATTTAAAGCAGCGAGATGTAGATTTACCCATGAGCTTTGCTGTTGTGCCATCGTTCAGATAGACAGATGTGGGATGACGATATTTAGTCCAGTAATTGAACAAAGGATGTATAATGTCCAAATGCAATAATCACAAGGGTGGTGAGAAAGAGAAGACAACTGCACTAATTATATTGCCGACTTCATTGCCAAATGAAGAATAAACAGAGCATGGACGTACTTAACCTGATTCCATTAATGCATCAAAATACGATGCAAATTAAAAACACTTATTTATGAATAAAAAGACACGAGGCAGAATCTATAAATCTGTTTAGAGGGAGAGACAGAGTTCGGCTACAGCTAACATCAATTATCTCAAAGTTGCCGTATTATAATTCTGTTGAAAGGGGGATGACAGAACAAACAAAGAATAAAACAACAAAAACAACAACAGTTTGTTGTGCTTGTTTGAACAGAAACGTATAATTGGCATGTCGGAATAACCCTCACAATAACTGCTGTTCAATAATACTGTTGTCATCCTTCAAATAAACAAAGGCTCAGTTTCAGTCACACACACATTTTCACAAATCCTAAGTAGAATTATTTTTGGACAGTGACACTTTCAGACTTTTTTTTTTTCTTCTTTAATTATATACTACGGGAGTTGATTAGGACCAATTTAAATAGAGAAAATCATTTTGGGCAAATCAAGAATAAAGTCAAAATATTGAGAACAAAGTAGAAAAAACAAGATTAAAGTCAAAATTTCGAAAATATACTCAAAATACAGGTTGTGATAAAAGTCGAAGGTTTGCTATTAAAGTCAAATCCACAGAAGCGGACGAGGGACAATTACTGACTGGGAAGGCCTGAAGTTCTTTTTTAAATGTATTTATTGAATCCTTGCTTAGTGTTTTCATAACTATGTCATGTAGTATTAGAGCAAGCCCAAAGTTCTGTTAGACTTTATAAAAACAAAGCACTTTTTTTTAGTTTTTTCTAATAATAAAGATGTCCTGAGTCGGCTGTTTGTGTTACCGATTGTTCTTTAAAGGTCTTACAAACGTACGTCCATAAACAGTGGACCTGCTTGTGGGATAACTAAGTGAAAAAATGACAAAAACTCCACCCTGGCTGTCTTGCTGTTCTGACCCAGGAAGCAATGGCCTAATTTGGGTATATGTAAATGTTCCACAGCTTCTGCTCTGGCACTGCATGTCTCTGCAACCATCTGTCTGGAAGATGTAGCAGCTTTTTCTGCTGCCTGTTACTGTTCAGCCTTTTTCGTTCAGCAGAGCAGCTCGACAGCATTTCTTGAAATTATAGCAGTGCTTTCAATATTCTGAAGGCTCCAGGATTTTTTATTTATTTTTTTTCCAGTATGGCAAGATCATATTGTGATCCGACTGCTGAGCTCCACCTCATTCGTCTGCCTCCTCGGGCTATAAATCTAACATACTATACCTCCTGAGAATTCTGTATGAGAAGTGGAGCAGTGGCCACACACATAAATATTTATTTGATTGGGATTGGCTAACCTATTTTCACAAGTTCACTTATTCCCAGGCCCAATTTTATAGACTTCACAGTGTCACATATAGAAAAGTTGGCATAAAATAAAATAAATTAAATTTGTTCATTTTTTGATCAATTTAATTCAATGAAAAGCTGTTTTTCATGTCCATCTATTACAGCGGTCTGGAACGTTTACTCTCAAGAAAGCCATTTTCCCTCATTTCACCTGGACATTCCGGAGCCAAAAAATACCTTCTCAGTGAAGTGTATAAATTTCTATACATAGTTAAAATTATACCAAAAATATTATCTAAACAAGATTATTATTATTATTATTATTATTATTATTATTATTATTATTATTATTATTATTATTATTATTATTATAGTTTATGTACTTGTAGAGTTGCAAAGAAAAACTAATAAATTGAATTTGGTAACATGATCATATCGGTCAACATATGCTAATTGCTAATTTCTTGCCACATATTGAGCATGCATATTAAGTCGGAAATGAATGTGTCCCTACACAATAAAAGTCTTTATTTTATTCCAGAATAGTCTTTTTGTTAGTTATTTTACCAGGGACTTAAAGGTGCAGTATGCAACTCTTATAAAAGTGACTTTTTGTCATATTTGCTAAAGCTGTCACTATGTAAGGACAGCTTTGCGTGAAAAAAACAGGGTCACTGAGCCCCCCTGCTGTTCCTGCAGCCTTTGGCAGATTGCCAGAATGCACCGCGACTCAGCAAAAAGAACCAATCAGAGCCAGGATTGTGTTTGATGGGCTGTCTGACTGCTGTTACTCACAGACCCCGCCCCTTTCCCGGAGCTAGAGCGCCGTTTTTTTTTTACAGTGTATGGTCTGGAGGAGTAGAAGATGGAATTGGTGACTTTTCTGCTTAAAAGGTAATTATTGCTGCTTGATTTACATTATGTTTGATTTGTAATTGTTACACTAGAACTCTGGAGAGCATGTGCTGTTCATGTGTGCGTAGCAGCCTCCATGTGTGCTGCTGTAAGTGACACTGAGTTGCTGCTGAGGTGTGTGCACATTGAGAGAGAGAAGTGCTGCAGTAATATGCTTTTAACAGTGCATGTTTTATTACTGTGATGTTGCTGTCTGGCTAACATTAGCTTGTAGAGCTCCTCCGAGGGAGGGACTTTGGAAAGTTTGGAGCAGTACAAGAGAGCAAGGGGAGGGGGAGAGAGAGATCTGAAAGTCGCAGACTGCACCTTTAAAACTTAAGGTTATCCACAGGTTCAAGGTATTTTGGCGGTTTTGAATGAAATGAGACAAAGTCAAAAAAAAAAAAAAAAAAAAGAATGAAATGAGACAAAGTCAAGTTGTAAGGTTTACTGGTCAGATGCGGACACTGGGTTTATTTGGTCAAACGGTTTTAGAGACAGACCGGTCTGGGATTCAGACGTTTCCATGTGTGTGTGTCTCAATGAATCTGTAGTTGTTCTGTGCTCTCATGGTTTTTGTATGTTGCTGATAGAGCTAAGCATAACAATGACAGAGTTCTTTGAGTAGAGGCCTTGGCAAATGTTATCAGTACGAGAGTATCTGGCCTGCTTAGGGCAGTTTGACCACAACTGACCAGGAGAAATTCTGTAATCACATATCACACAGTAAGTTGATAGTCTGTAGAGGTTGCAGGATGGTGAAGTAGAAAGATTGAGAGTTATTCCAGAATGTGATTTATTTTTTAGATTGACTAATTGTTCCATCATGATTTTATTAGCTGTCAGTGTCATTAATCATCAATACCCTCTGTAAAAAAACCAAAAAAACAATTCTTTATATAAATTAGTTTTTAAAGCTATAGGGAGCCATTGCAAAAGAGTTAAAGAGCCACCTGAGGCTACTGTCTACTGTATTACAAATTATTTTTGGGGCTCCTGTTGTATAAAGATCTTCCAGATGAAGATGAAACTTAGTGGGGGGTGGGGGGTAGAGAACCCTACATGTCTGAGTACGAATAGTTAAGTTCAATATGTTCTGCCATTGGAATCTGTGTATTGGGTTGATTCAAGGTGCAGATAATGGGTTCATTTAAAGTTCATAAATTGGCTGTAATAGTACAGTATATGTTTGTCTGTTGTATTGTATGTATGATAGGATTCCCAGCATCCCTGTTCATGTTGTGCAGATTGGAATGACAAAACGAGATGAAGGAAGAAAATAAGAAAAAAACAATTTCTTTACACCGGTAAATCTTAATTTTACAACTCAAAAGGGCAAGACTTTGAAAAAGTTGGCATTCAATTAAGAGGCTGACACGCGCAGGTAAAGGAAATCACATTTACGGTAATGATCAGAGCATTATAATTATTTAGTGATAAAGACTTTACCTTAGCTAACATTAATGTTCTCAGACTGTGGGAGACGAACATAAAATCCCAAAAATGGTTTTTAAAATGGGGTGTAACTAATAAAAATATAACAACATGAATCATGAGTTTGCACTTTATTACAGTGAGAAGTCTGCAAAAATACAATTATCTCTCATTCTATGGCTTTATTGTAATCTCATGTAACAGCTTTACATCTATCGTATAGAGCACAGGTTCTCAATCTTGGTGTCAGGACACTGGGAGGGGGTCGTCAGAAGCCTTCAAAAAACTTTTCTTTTTTTTTAACCTTTTTCTGAAACCACACCAAACTTGCCATATTTTTACCTATTTTCATAACTTTTTCTTGCCATATTTTTGCTCCTTGCAATGCATTTTGCTACATTACTGCCATTTCTGCAACTTCTCCATCAAATTATAATGTCTTTTCTGAACATTTTTTCCACTTTCAATACAATTTTGACCACTCTAATTTGCAACTTTATATTCCCATTTCACCACCTTTTCCACCATTTTTGTCACTTTTAACCCATTTTATTTCTGACTAAAACAAGGATTTACATCTTTAAGATAATTATATACTAGGGTGCAAATAACTCCTGGATAACAGTGGATGTTATTCAGATAAATAAATGTGGTTATCAGATTCATAGAAAAATGGACCATCATTTTGCTGACTTTATGAATGCGCCCCAAAAATCTCTCCCCTTCATTCCCCCTCATAGATGGCCCTGTTTCCACATAATTGTTCTTCAATGTTCATATCTGTGTTCAACCACCTTCAGCTACAGTGTGGGTCTCCGATCTCTAGCACCTTTATTTTGGGGGCCACGGACTGAAAAGGTTGAAAACCACTGGTATAGACTATGCAAGTCTGTGCACTGCAATTAACTTTTTCTGGGCGAAAAACAATTGCATCCATTTTGACAACCTGAGAAAATTGGAGTATAATAAACATGTAAACAGTTTTAATACTAATTAAATAGATGCTGTTGAATAATGTCTTCACTAATGTAGATCGGTAAGTCTCAACCCATGTAAATACCATTTGGATAGTCACTAATTATGTGCTTTGCAGTGTTTGACCGCCCTACACATAAATTAGCCGTTCTACTCCGTCTCTATTCATTACACTCATTGAAATCAATTGCACTGCATGACTGCTGGCATCTCATGAGTAAAATGCAAGTAGCGTTCTGCACTGGCAACAAAATTATTGACTGCAATAAAAAGGTCATCTAATTTAAACATGCTTTTACATGCCAACAATTCAAAATAATTTTCGCAGCCCTGAAGTTTAAGAATATGTAAATGTTCAGTGTGCGTGTATTCTGGGTTAATTACATTTGCCCGCATTATAGCTAATTAAATATTCATGTGGGTAATTAATTGACTGCTGGAATGTAATGTGTCCCAAATGTATTAAAGTGGTGCCATACTGGGGCAATCAATAACACGCGCACTGAATGTGGTTAAACCTGTATATTCTGGGATCCCACTGGTGTAGTGTGCATTCTTGTTCGTTCTTTTGTTTTCAAGCAGTTATAGGACACTGTGAGCGATGAGCTTGAAGCTCCCTGCTGCTCGCTGATGAAACACAACGGCATAACTGTAGTCGCTTACAATAAAGTGTCTGCGTCCACGTTTCATTGTATATACGCCTGTTTATGAAAGATAGCGGTGTTACAACACCCTAGGGTTACATTCTTCTTTCTTTCCAGTAGCACTACGTTTTGAACGGTAGTAGATGCACCTTTTGTGAACATAAAATCAAATGTATGTGCTTCTAACAACCAAATCAGCCATTATAAGTATATGGTGTACATACGGCTGGGCAAGCTGCAGACAAGATAAGAGAAAAAAACTAAAGAAAAAGCAGACAACAGAAAAAAGGGAGCCGTCACAGCTAAAACATTAGGTTACATTGAGATTTTATGTTTCCTTCCCTCTCTGTAAAAACAAAACAAAACCATAAATGTTAAGCACTCCAGGTGACGGGCTGGGGGATGTGTTTTGTTGACCCCCGTTTTTGCTCCAAGGAATGAATATCCAGCAAATAATAAGAACCTCTGTGCTGATTACAGTGGCCTGCAGGGAACAAGCTGGACCATAATTACAGCTAAACATAATGAGGCAAACTGGGTAAATACATTTTGGGACATCAATTTAGATCTCAAACAATGATGTATTATTTTTATTTTTTCATTTCCAGAATTCCATCACAGGGTATAAACCATTTCCATTTTATTTACACTTTGTCGGCTTTCTAGATTTTGATTTAATTACTAAAATAATGGAGTAACAACATCCCCATTTTATGCCAAACATGCTGCTACCCTATATCTTTTTTATTATTGGTGGTAGCAGATAAAATAGATAAAAGATTATCAGATGTAGGTCAAATCATAGTTAATGCCTCATCGATCAATGAATCGAACATAATTTACACCAAAAAAAGAGTAAAAGGTTGAAATTGCAACTTGAAAGGTTGTATTTCTCCCCACTGTAGATACTCCATTTGTTGAAATTTCCACACATGGCATTGTGGGATGTGGAGAATCACATGCTGACTGCAATCTATTTCAAAATCCCTTTATCTGCCAAAATAGAAATAAAAAAGGATGAAAAATAACAGGAAGCTGCACTATTTTTTTTGGGCAATTCTTAGCTCAGTGAAAATTCACTGAAGACACATTAGAGCTTACAACAGAACCCTTGTGTGTTGGAGAACTAATAAAAGGAAATACTTAATTCATTTCCATCTGAATGGTTTTCATGGTAGAAATTAAACTCGTGAGTTCAGTTTTGATCAAAGGGATCTGATCAAAAACACACTGCTTTCCTTAAATCCAGGTTCCACGAATGCCAGAGCTACATAGCAGATGTAAAAAAGTTGGCTTTTTATCGCTACAGATGCTTTCAGATGGATAATGTTGCAGTTGAAAGAAGTATTATGGGAAGAAACTTTAATCATCATCTCTTGTTGAGTTGCACGCTACGGGTCCTGCTCTGGGGAAGAAAATGTAATTTAGATGTGAGAAGTTGCTGTCTCCACATTGGAAGATTGCCACGTCAATGATTTGCTGTCCTAAAAACTCAATGAGTTTAGCGATTTTTCCTCCAAAACAAAAATATCTACAATACCTGTATTGTCAGCAATGCATATATCAATGCACATCTTAACTTGCATGTTTTTGGTATGAGCACCTTGCATTAAAAATTAGGTTTATTGGAGTTGATAGAGTGAATGAGAAACTCCTGGTTAAATTACTAATCAAATGTTTTTGCAGAACCTTTAAAGAGGATGAAACTGTATGACAGCAGAAAACTCCTTGCAAACAAAAGGCTATATTTAGAAGCTTGATTTATTATCTAGCATCTGTTGTTCTGGTGCAGCTCAAATCAGTTTAAACTCTTTGGCAACTAGCAACTACAGTACATTGCTCAGCAAATTTATTTTATATCCGTTCAGAACTTTTTGAGATATCCTGCTAACATTACCAGACAGACAGACAGACAGAAGAATGTACAGACAAACGCCAGTGAAAACATTACCTTCCTTGGCGGAGTTAACAAAACAAACGTGAAAATATCACATGCTCCGTGTCCATCTAATATACCTTTTTATGTGGGCATCACCACTTTGGAGATTTCAACCAATCAGTGTTGTTGTCACGACAGGCTAACACTTCGCATTTCCACTTCCCATTTCCTTCCATCCATTTTCAGACCCGCTTGTGCCTTTTTTCAAAGTTGCGGGGGTCTGCAGATGATCTCTGGCTCACACTGGGCGCTAAGCGGGGGTACACCCTGGACAGGGTGCCAATCCAGCGCAGGGCAACACTCAGACAACCACTCACACACACATTCACTCCTACGGGCAATTTAGAGACTCCAAGCAACCTTACAGTCATGTTTTTGAATTGCCAGGAGGAAACCCACGCAGCACAAGGGGAACATGCAAACTCCACACAGAAAAGGATGCAAGTGTCCACCCCCAGGGCTCGAACCCAGGACCTTCTTGCTGTGAGGCGGACGTGCTTTCCTTAGAAAGTCTACGGTGAAATAGCATTTCTACCCCACGTCTTTTACAAGATTACAGTTGTATCCAAAGCAACATACAACTTGAGCAGCTGGGGACCAGCTCAACATCCAACAGTGATTACCCAAGTTGGATTCAAACCAGTGACCCTCCGATTACAAGCCCGCTTCCTAAACTGTTATGCCACTACCATCTTAGTGCTGAGTTATCCATTATTTAGTTCCTTGGACATTATGACGTTATTCCGAAGAAGACCAGGAAGATTGTGGTGGATGTATTTTGATGTTGCACTAACAAGGAAATGAGACTTTGAAAATACCATTCAGTGCCACATTTGGATGCCACTATTTTGCATCCTTCAACATATCCATGTATGCCTTCCAGCCATAGCTGTCAAGTATCCCGTTTTTGGCCAGGAAACTCCTGTATTTCACTCCCCTTTCCTGCTGTGTTCCCGTATTATTATCCCGTCAGTTCCCATATTAACAAAATATGAGCATTTTAATGAAAGATAAGCCAATCAACCAATTGTAGTTTGTATATGGCTGACATGGTGGTATTTTAGATTTCTTGTACATCTCTTAAAATACGATTTTTTCCCGTCCAAAAATCTTTTTGACATCTGAAATGCAACTGATACTGAAGCTTGGTTGGTGCGGTTGGACGGATCGCGGTGGGTACTGAAAAATTAAATCCAAAACTCGACAGGTATGCTTCCAGCTGAACAAGGAAAACACCTTAAAACGGGTAAGTCTAAGCTACCATCAGGACCACTGAATGCCTTTAACCTCATAAAACCATTTTTATTTATATAAACAGTGCATTTCACTAATTCACTTCATTTCGACCTCCACAAGCGTGTGCTTCAAGTGCTTTTTATTATCTATTCAGCTTGTAAATCACCTCTAGTTCCAAATGTGTCAGGAGATCAAAGTACATTTTAAAGTGAATTTCCTGAATAAATGAAAACAACATATTATTTTAAAAAAGAAGACAAAATGAACTTAGGGGATTTAGTTATGGTTAGTTTTTGCATGTTGCTTTCCTTTTGTTTGTTCAATTCTATTTGATTATGTGAGTGTGCACATACAGTATATGTCATCAATAAGGTGAATTCCTGAAGATGCATCAAATAAAAGATTTCTACACCAAATCTGGTGCGAAATTAGCAAAAAATTACTAACTTGATAGTTTTCGTTTTTACTAAACTAACAAATTTTGTCCATTAATCTTCCCCTCTATAAATAAAATCCATTGTTTATTTCCCTCCCCCATACACAGCTGTATTATCCATCAGTTTATGCCACTGAATTCCCTCAGCATCCCTAGAAAGCTTCACCCTCAATTTCATTCCTGATTCTCTTTATTGAAAGTAGTTTTTTTGCTAGAAGCAAAGCTTTTGTTTTCTGATTGTTGGATTTACTTGTTTCACCCTGGAACTCTATTTTTTTTTTTTTTGCTTGACCTTGCCAACACTTCTACGTGTTGGCGACAGGGTGGGAAAAGAAAGCTTGTGTGGCGACCCAGCAGAGCATTTAGGATACTTGCTGTGAGAGGGGACCCTTTGATAAGCGACAGGCAGACAGAGTGTTTGGCAGGCCACATGAGGCTGGGGTTTTATGGGACTAACGTAGTAGACAAATCCTGTGATCAATCATGTTTAAGAGCCAACAACTGTGCTGGCAGAGCAAATAAAATGCTTGACTACTGAGGCAAAAAAAAAAAAAAACAAGAAAAAAATTGAAAAACTGTGAAATGCGCCTTGACAGTGTCTTTACTCTTGTGTTGATACTGTACCTCCTGCAGTGCAAAGACTTGACTTATATTCTGGGCACAATTAGCACACCAATGCTGCACCATAACTATACTATTATTTGTACAACCTTTCTAATGTATTCCTTTGACTCTCAGTATGTCTTTAACTTTCGTCATCTCCATTCCTTCATTGCATTTTAGTGATAAGTAGTATTAGGACTTTACATAGGCGGAGTTTGTGATTCCTGCCAATGGGGTAAAATGAAAAAATAGAATTAAATAGATAGACCGTCGAGATTTGCGCGAACCACAATGTGTGTAACATTTACAATAATGCAAAAATTATTAGTAACATTGGTCATAATGTTGACTACAAAAATTTGCGTCATTTAATGTTGGAATTTCATGATAAAATCAAGCTGGCGGCTGCTTTCTGCTTCATTTGCTGCAGTACCATACATTGTGCAACAGAAGAAGAACCAACCTAAAGTCTCTAAAGTGTTGAACCATTTAAAAAGTATTTCCCTGGTCCCTCCGCATCCCCCCGCCCACCCCACCCCAGTAAGCTCTGCGTATGCGTATTGCAACAACACATCATCAGTAGGGTAAAACTAACCTGTCTCACAATGGTCTAAGTGCGCTTTAGTAGGTAGGCTTTAAAGAATATCAGGGAAGTATCAATGCTGTGCAGACATTAAGAAATCGTTGAAACAAACAGCAACATATTCAGACAACGCGTTTACGATCACTAGACTTCATGTCCTGTGAAAGCCTTGCTCTGAACAGGGACGATGCCAGTGGGTGGCCAGGGATAGTCATAGTGTGTAAATGATCAGCCACAACATCTCTTAATGCAGTATTTATGATATAATAGTAGAAAGAATAGCAGTTAACTGTCCAAAGCATATTCCATGACTTTTATTGTTCTATTCATGCTTCAGGGGGATTTTAGATGCTGACTGACTCACTTTTTACAGGTGATTTGTGAGCAATGACTGTGCTGTCTTGTGAAAACATTCTAGTGGCACAGTGGCCTACAGACTAATCGCTGTGAAATATTTAGTAAAGGTGTCCATTTGTTATGCACTCATGAATTTGCAGGCACGATAGTCAGACTGTTATTTTGTCTAGTCTATTTTTGTGAAGAGCCTACCCGACAACCTCAGCTCTGGAGGGCGAGCACACGTTTGCGTAACCGATGAATCAAGTGCAACTGCAGAAGTCAGGCAGAGCTGGCCAAGCTGGAAGCTTCACCTGCTGGTTACAGCGTGGAGGCAGACACCCACAGCGGCGGCACATAATAGAAAGAGACAAAAGCAGAAAAAGAGGGACTCACTGACACCTGCACTTTAGTCCATCTCTGCTAATTTGGCATTGGAGTTGGTCTCACAGCTGGAGATATTAGTTATAAATATAGTTGCATGGAGCTGGCATTCTTTCATTTACACCCCCTTGGGGAATTCATTACTTCAACTTTGATCTGCCAATTCCTCCTGTTGTACATTTTTACCTCCCAAATGCCTTTTCCCTTCAATACCTCCTCACCACTCAGTCCACCTTCATCTAATGCTGTCTGTTCCCACCCTTATGTCTGACACCCACCACCTGCTTGCTATCTCATGGACACACATTTTCATGGTGTCTGTCTGCTGGGACTGAATGCACGCAGCAGCTGGGGAGGGCACAGAAGGTACTCTGACTGCCTCCAGCCTCCCGAGGCTGTAGTTGCCAGTCTGGCAGATGCCTGCTCCTTCCATGTGATTAACTCAGTACCCCTGAACACTTATTTAACTGATTATAGGTTAATTATCAACACAATGCCAAACAATTAGGTGGGTTTACCCTAACTGTGAACAGAACAAATATAGATCCATGCTGATGATATTGTGAAAAATAATTAGTACTTTAAGTACTATAATTCATTTTGTACGGAAACACTTTTTATTAGAACTGGAAAATTCAGACACCTTTCTTAAATTGTTCTCTGTATTTGAACAGACATTTTGCAACATGATCACTTTCAATCTATCCAAGCCTGCTTTTGTTAAAGGATCACTTTGCAAACTTTTAGTTTTCATACAAAAGAAATATACTGGAAGGTCCAGGATTTGAACCAAAGACCTTCTCGCTGTAAGGCAGATATGAGGGTCCCTTAAAGCAGAACTAAGTAACTTGCGCTTAGTGCTCCCTCTAAAGGTCCCTTGTGGTTATGTCACTGTTGTAAAAACTCCATACACCCCGCCGTCTGCCCCACCCACAGCTACTGTACATGTGCACCTTTGGTTTCTCAAGACAAAAAAAAATCCTAATACAAGAGTGACACTAAGGATGCTTTCACACACATAATCCCATGAGATTGTGAACAATATGAGGAAGAGAGAGATAAGTAAAATAAATGAATGATGTGGGAGTAATACGGAAGGGAGTGTGGAAATGTGTGATGTGTTTGTTTGTGCGCTGACAACTTGGTTCTGAAAATTGGTGGTTGGATGGATAGATATTTGTGTGTGTGCCTGATGGAGCGCTGTGTTGCAAGTGTGTGTTGCGCAATCACACACTGTCGTCGGCGTTGTGCTGGCTCCGTCATGATATAAGTTTGAGAAAAGTGGAGACAACCGTGTGCATAACATACTTCAGCATTAGTTTGTATTGGGCTGCTGTAAAGCAGTACGTCTTGCCACCGGGTCGGAGGCAGAAAAAGTTGCAAGTGCTGTTTTCTGGCCAGAGATAGTAGGGAGAGATGAAAGACCCCCCAATCATCCCATAAACACTCGTATTACCCTCACATGGACTAAGAGAAGGATTTATTAAGGTGAAAAAGTTACTTAGTTCTGCTTTAACATTATTGTTAGAATGTTTTAAAACATTTTTAGAACTTGGGATCTCTTTGGTTTTCTCGTTTGGTTTTCTGTGAAGTTGTTGTTGTTGTTCTTCGTTAATGGCGCGTTACAACCAACTTAAATAGTTGCATATTCCCACCTACTGTACTGAAGTGTGCCAAAAAAAACAAAAAATAAAAACTTACTAGTGGAGGTGTGCACTAGTACGGTCTTTTTGTTGTTTTTTTATTTCACTGCTTATGATACCAATGCAATTTTTGGTTATTTTTTAAACATCATTAAGATAAGGATGGTAACTAGAAATAAAGACAAAATACACATCATTGGTTCACTTCCAATAAACCGTCATACCAACGAAAGGTTCCATTCAGTCTCTTATTTCTACCTTTTTGTGAGCCGAGACTACACATACAGCCACGTCCATGAGTGGCATATGGTATGATCTAAAGTTCTACATTACCCAATATTTACAAACTTGTCTTCCTTGTTCTAAAAATAGCAGGATTTTTTATTAATTTTTTTTTTAATTTTAAAGATGACTAGAGCAGCAATCAACATTTATATACTGCATATATATCTATATTCTTAACCCAAACTGAGGACTGGGACAAAAATGCAGAGACAGCTGATTATTTAGCGCAGTTCAGATTTTACTCCCTGAGACAGTTCTCTCTCAAATTGTGCCATGTTTTTAACCTTTTGTATTGTAATAAATACCTGTACATGTGGCACAATGTAATCAATATTTAAACGTATTATGAGCTAAATATGCTATATTCTAATACAGTATATACATTGAAATAACCAGCCTATAGACCCTTCTTGTGTGGCCTTATACGGAAAGAACTATGATGTAATGAGTGTTGTGGCATCATTTATCTGATTACTTCTTCAGGCCAACACTTTTTCCACAAATGCATGAATGAGCGTTTGTCTCTCAGGGCAGAAGCTAAACAAAACTTTAACACACACAATGTTCAGAAAGTTAGCAAGTTTTACAGTATTTCAAACCCCACAAGATTTCTGTAAACCTATTTAGTTTGAAATCTCGAAATATCTTTTGTAACATGTTTTTTTTTTTTTTTTTTTTTTTTAACCTCATATGGTTTTCTTATTTGCACAGTTGAGCACTACCACATGTGCAATCAAACTTTTACTTCTTTAAAATTCATGTGGAAACCACTATTTCCAAATTTCCTCCAAAATTACCACTCGACAGATGTATTTCTAATTCCTCCTACAGTTTAGTTGCTTGTTGCCTAAGGTGGCCTTTGAGTTGTCTAATTAGGTCTAAGTGGCCCATGTTACCACGGCAACCCCTCCAGCCATGCCACTGTCCATGGCCCTGCACCAGCTAGTTTTTATTCTTTGACCACGAGGGAAACATAACATAAAAACATTGCCATCATTTGTTACATCTGACCTTTTTAGATTAAGATTGCCTGTAATTTATGACCTATTTAATTGTCACTTCTCTAATTTTATTTTATAAGAGTAAAAAAAAACATTTTCATATTTCAGGTAGATTCTAAGCTCTAGTTAAATTGAAAGAGAGACTTAAGGCTGGTATTATCACAGCGGGGCCACTGTCAGTGACTACCAGATCAAAGGGTCGCGTTATCAACGTTCATGTCAGCATTTAGAATAATAACCAATCTGAAGATTGATACAAGAAAAACAGTTTGTTTTTGTTGTTGTTTTGTTAATTTTCTTGTTTTTTTGGAATCATGTGCATGATTTTGGAGTGCATTTTGCAAGTGTTGCATGTTTTCTGTGTTGTATTTCTTCCTGTTATTTGTTTTGTATTTTTGTTTTGTGTGTTTTGGGAGTCAATTTGTGCATTTTAGTTGTCATTTGTGTTTTTGGAGTCATTTTATGTTTTTTTGTCATTCTGTGTATCTTGTTTTTGCAAGATTTTGTGTTGTAAAAGTCATTTTTGATGTTGTTTTGTATAATTTTTCATTTTATTTGTTTGTATTTCTTTCAAAATGTTGTGTATTTTTAGTTATTTTGTGTGTTTTTTTCAAGTAATTTTGTGGGTTTACTAGTGTGGCCGCACTAAATTAGACAGAGGGCCACTAGTTGCCTATGTCTGGCTAAAGGTAAAGATCTGAGGAGTCATGTAGAAGTAAGATGAAATGTGCTAAAAAGCTAAAACTAATATAGAAGACAAAAATGTTGTTCAGCTTTAATATCATAATGTTGTAAACCTTGTTTTCTCATGAGAGTAGTGGGTGAATCCTGCTGCAGCTTTAGTGTTTTCCATTTAATTTCTCATGTTAATAGCCCGTCTTGGTTCTTCACCATATGGAAAGGACAGATGATGTTCAGACGCAGATGAACTTCTCCCATCCTCATTAGACTTTTCAATCATTGCAGACAGTCCTATAATGACTCAGGCTTGAAACCTACTGAAGCCCAATTGTGCTCGTAGCCACAGAGTGTCCCATTAAACCCGTATTACAGCTGCAGCCTCTGCACTGGGGGACTCACTTTCTATATAAAAAAAAAAATCTATCAGATAGAAGTCATCAAATATCCACGGAGCTCATTGCTACTTTGATGGCTGCAAGACCAAATAAGAATATCATCTCAGCCAGGTCTGGAGTGGGACTTGTTTTCAGCCCTAGAGCTTCATACCTCAGACTGACCCACTTTAGATCAAAACATATGATTATAAAAATCATGTTCTAACTTTACATGTTGAGTCTACAGTAGCATGCTGTTCTGTAAAGCCTGGTATTTCAGTGCATTGTTCTAAAATATTTCAATTCAGTTGCTTCAAAATGTAGAATTATTTCAAGATGAGCGTACATCTCCAACATAAGTTCATTTTAAAAATAGCAGAATCTAAACTTATCAATGAAGGCAGTGGTTACAAACCTTTTGTGCTATAGCCCTCTTAGAAAAATGAAAAACTCTCAGGGCCCTCTGTTGTGACAAAACGGTAATATATATATATATATATATATATATATATATATATATATATATATTTAGAACATGACCACTACACTAACTTTAGCTATAGTTAATCACCTGCTTCATTTATTAAAAAAACAGATGGGAAGATAAATGCATTATTTTGAAATTATGACTATTATGTGTTGTTATGTGGTTTTAACAAACACACAGACACAGACACACACACAAAAAAAAAAAAAACAAATATAATAAGGAATATCAATTGTTTTCAGTTAAGTCATTGCTGGTCACATTTAAAAGTAAAACAAATTAACATAAATCAGAGTAAAACCAGGAAACTCAGAAGCTTTACTGATTGACAAGCCTACAACATAAAAAATGTGAAAGCTATTAGTTATTTCATAATAGATATTCCATTTTAGTCAGTGTAGTGTATTTACATTTGTATTGACCAGCAGAGGGCGCTGGTAACCCAGTGGTCGGTTGGCGTGCAGCTATTCTAGCAGTGAAGAAGAGATGCTATGCTAGCAGACAGAGCTAATAGAAAAATGTGTCTTTTACAGATATTCACGTAATATTACAGATATTATCTTGGTGTTAAAGGGGTAAGGAATAATTTATGAACATGTTTGAGTAGTAGGCGATTCCAGTTTTGATGCACGCAATGCACAGCAGTACCAGTAACATGCAAGTGTGGTTGCCAGGTTGGAGGCCCAAAGCAGCCGCTTCGTCTGCGTGTAGGCTGGGCTCTCCATGCTTCTCACCCCTGAAACTGACAGAGTGCACGGATGTAATGAGTCTACAAAAAAAAGGAAAGAGCGGCCAGTGGAGGCGCAGTGACTTCAGTAGCGTGATCAACCGAGTGTTATGACTGAGAATTGCGCATAAACACCTGCCCTGGCAGCCCAAACATCAGCCCGGCCCATCGGGAATTGTCCCAGTCCTCCCGATTAGCCACTCCGGGCCTGAGCTCAGCATTAGCAGAAAAAACAATCTGTAGATCAATACAGGGAACAATATTGGGTTTAGTCTGTTTTTGTTGTTATTTTTGTGTTTGTTTTGTATATTATTGGACTTATTTGCATTTGTTTGTTCATTTTACATGTTTTGAGTCAGTGTATTTCTGTTGTCGATTTGTATATATATATTTTGTCATTCTGTGTATTGTTTGTTGTTTTGAATGTTATGAGTCATTTTGTGACTTTTTGGAGTCACTTTTGTTCTCAATTTGTTTATTTTTCTTTTTTTTGTAGCTGTTTTGGACTAAGTTTGTGTATTTTTGTGGTCCTTTTGTGTCATCTTTAGTAATTTTGTATTTTTTTTGAGTAGGTTTATATATTTTTTCTGTTTTTCTGTTATGTATTTCTTGTCATTTTGTGCGTTTGGGGGGCCACACAAAATGAAAGGCTTTAGAAAGAATGACATAAATAGCTACACTCTCTCTTCAAGTGTTTTTGTTTAATTCTGTGGTCAATTTTTCCCTAAGTCTCTGACAACACATTTTAAACCCCTTGTCAAAAAAAACTATTGAATTCTTTCGCAGGAACATTTATAACTTTCATTCTTTGGAAAAAACACAACTAACAAAAAACTGCACAGTTATTTATGAAAGACTGACTGGAGCTGTCATATTTCTCAAGTGACAGGCCACAGGTCCAGATTATCCATCTTTGCTTACTTTGCACCTCATCATTCATCTTTTTACTTGACACGCTGTGATCAGAATAGATGGCGTTGCCTACATACACAGCATTTCCATAACAGAATGTCGGTGTGACAGCCGACGAACTCAAAGTGACTGTTCTTTTCCCCACAGAGAGACCCCAGCGTATGTATTGAAAGCTTGTTGTTAATGTCACCCTCGGTGACATCCAGCTGACAAAATGACTCAATTGCACAAGTCTGCAAACATATAGGCGTGCACTAGGAAGTGAAAACACACATGCGAATTACAGGTTAAATATCATCCAATATAATTTTGTTCAAATACACATTCTACTTTATCAGATGGGAATTTCTGTATTTTTAGTTAGAAACAGTGCTGTTAATAGATTCTATAGTTAATCTCTTTTTAATCTCACTAAAAAATGCTGATAAACGTGAGGTTTTTTCATCTAAATTACATTATTGTGGCAGATCGAAAGATCGATGTATAACAAAGTGGCTTTATGAAGTCATTTATTATTTTGAACAGACATGAACCATTTCCATTCCTCTGTATGTGAGACTAGCAGCAAGGGCTGCCGACATCTTTAGTTTAGACCATGGAAATATTGATGTTTACTTTGGTCAATCTCCAAATAATAGAAAATACAAATTAAATGAAACATCAGGTCCATATATAGTTCTATAAGTTAGCATAACATAAACAGTAAGAACAATTTTCTGAGCAAAACAATTAATGAATACCAAACTTGTTGCTTTTTCTCTCCTCCAGATAATATAGAATAAATAAAACAGACCCGTCAATCACAGTGCTGTAAATTAGCGCATCAAAAATAACATTGTTCATCACAAAATAAAGTACTGTAATAACATCAAGCAATCACTTCTAGTAGAAGTAGCCCCGCCCACATCGTCTACCACTGAGAGTGGTCGACACTACAATCATTTATCCACTGACTTTGTTCATTTGTCACTCATGGATTTATTCATTTTGGCTCTAAACCCTGTCATTTAGTTCTAGTTCAGTGTGGATTGTATGTGCCACTCTGTCTGCTCGGTACCGTCCGAAGAACCGCTGTCCGTACTAGCTGCTACATAGTTAGCATTGAGGTGCTAGCTGTTATGTAGTTAGCATTGAGGTGGAAAAGCTCACTGGAGGAGGAAGAGCTCCAGTGAGCCACAAACTTTCTTGCAAAAAAAGACCGATTTTCATCCTGTGTCTTTTTTTTTTTTTAAACTAAAATTAACGCACTCAGAGACTCTTCAGACTTCTCAGCTTCTACTGTTGTAGCCGGTGCATCAGTATTGTGGGTATACCGGGAATGGAGAAAGGATCTGTGCTGTTTGCGGTGGAAAAAAGGAAAAAAAAGAAGCAACTCAGTGCGTTATTTTTTCTATAGACGAGAATTGGTTTAGTAACGTGGAGTGCCATTCCCGTCTATAGATGTGAATTGTGTTTTTCGGCTGGGGTTGCTAGGAGACAGTGTGACGAAGCTCTCCGGTGAATATCTAACTTATACCATGATGTAGTGACCAACTGGTGACATGTAGGTGGCAACAGCACAGTTTTGGATTACAGATCATCCATGATGGGCAGAGCTCAGAGGGAGAGGAAAAGAGTTTACAAGACAGAAAATGGTGCTACGAGAGTTGATGCTGAAGTTCCCAGCAGCTCACACTTGACCAGAGCATGTGTGGAACTAAGTGGACTATTGAGAGTGTCGCGATGGTGAGATAAAACGATAAAAAAAAAACGGGGCAAGCGCTGACACTCGGCATGTCCGGGATGAGGAGGAAGTTGCGTGTGTGGGAATTAACAGGGGGACAGACTTGGAGGAAGGCCAAAATACAGTAAGAAATCCATTCAACTCTGACATAGTTTTATAGAAGGAAACCAATGTTGAGGTGTCCCTAAAGCAAAACTGCTTCAAAGTCACTAATAGGTTTTTTCAGAAAAAGCTGTTTTTTTCAGCTTTTTGTCACAAACTGGTGATTTGTGTGAATCTGGTTTCAGATGTCAGATTGTCATAGTACAAAATATTCTGTGGGTTTTTTAAAATTAGTCAAAAAGCTCTAAAATGGCTGGCACTGAGGGGGTAGAAATTTAGAAAATGGTTGGCACTGAATTAGTTAATTAATCGCAATTAACACATTAAAGTGACACCCCTAGTTAGAAATGCTAATATAGTATAATGCCATTTCTGTGTAGTTAAATGGAGACCAAGGAAGTTAAACAGATTTTTAAGAGTACAAACCTCCACCAAGCACCAAATATTTTACTCTTTGCCAGATATTTGCAGTTCTCTCAATATAAAATATTTTTAGTTTTTAGCACTATGATGTTGATAAATTGGAAATGGGAAAAGCAGCATAGATATGATTGCCTGACCATGCTAAGAAACCTACCAAGAAGCGCCTTGATCAATTATTACAGATACAAATTTCTTAAAATTTGCTATTTTACATTTCCGTGTGAATGTCATTTGGGTCTTGCGTCTTTTTGCTTTGTTAAAGTTTAAAATTTTGCACCAAGAAAGTCATTACATTTGGTGAAGTATCAAGTAAGAACTTGTTTCTTAGGCGAGTACAATCATTCTAAAACACAAAAGCGTTCAAAGAAATAATCAGGCAAAGTCAGGCCGGGTTTTATTGAGCTGGTATAATTGCAGGGTGTTTGACTCAGAGGGAACTAGTATAACAGAAACAGCTGTAACACTCATCCATGCACATTTATTAAAGAATATTATTTTCATGTCAATCATGTGGGACCGTTGGAAGTCATTTAAATTTTTCTTGCAGTACTTTTTATTTTAATACTTTTAATGAAATACAGCCATCTCATCAGGTTTGAATGGCATCAAGGGCCTATGCTACGAAGCTCGATAATTATATCCTGAATTAATCTCCAAAAGTGCCAGATGCCCACAGGCTTTATCAGCTAACTTATTTTACTTTATCACTCCATCAGATGTAAATCTCTATGTTTCCTAAAGGACGTCATTGATAAATGAAAGGATTGCATCGATGTCTAAATATTCTCTCTCTCCTGTCTGATTAGATCCACACAGTGACATGTTCACACATTCCCTTTTATGGGACAGCTCACTTTCTAAGAGAACTGATTGGTCAGGAGGCGGGGCTTTAGTATTCGCTAAGATCCTAGCCAGAACAAAACCTGCTCCCGACTAGGTTAGTTGTTCAGCCCAGGGCCGGTTGTAGGCAGGCATATATGAGGGGAAACATCATGCTCCAGTACTTTGTTTTGACTGTAGTAACAGTAAGCACTTAGTCAGGCCTCTACCTTCAGACCTGTCCCACTTGGGTGTCCCACTTGAAGACTAAGCTCCTGCTGGTATAGCTCTTAAGGTCACTGAGGCCTGCAAACCCCCTGACCACAATAAGGTGGCAATCCCTCAAGGGGGAAAACTAAAAACTAAAATAAAATAATAAAAATATTCTTCTTTCAGATTTTATCAACCAACAACATATATCTCAACTGGATGATTTTGATTTTAATTCTGTGTTGATGAGTTCACCCAGAGGGAGGGGCCGTGGGGTCCTCTGGAGTTTTGGGGAAACTGTTTGGGTTGGATGGAAGTGAATTTCAACAGTAGTGGCTCTTTCAGTCTCCCTTAAAGGTGACCAAACCCCTGATGCTTCTGTCACGGTAGCCATGGTTGAGTATGGTCTGGTGACAACAGGGGGTGAAATGAGGGAAGGGGGGCCGGGAAGGCTTTGTACTTGGAGGTGTGCCCTGGCCACCTCTGCTACGGCGCTGGAGTCAGCTGAAATGTGCACCTCAGCCTGGTGGTGATGGTGGGACATGGTTGGGCCCTCTCTAGTGGTAATGAGGCCCTGTGTCCCCCTCTCTCTCTGTCCTCTCTCACCTCCTCCCCCTGCTCATTCACATCTTCTACACGAGATATGATGAGAGCTTCCACCTGCTCCAGAGTCTTATCCTGTAAACGCATCCCCAGGTTGCGTCTAGCCCAGGATGAGGCTGTCTGAAAGGGGTCTCGCCAGTTTGCTGTGGGCTTGCCCATGAGGGTTTCAAACTCCGCCTCCAAGGCCACCGTGTAGTGCACTGACGTGCCGTGTGGTTCGTGGCTGGTGAGGCACTGACTTTTTCAGAGTCAGATTTACAAATATTTGAACCCATTTATAGAGTAGATTAAATTGACTTGCACATTGACGACTGGTTGTGTTTTATATCTCATATCAACATTATTACACACACAGAGACATATTTGACCATGGAACAACGTTATATTCATAGCGCCTCAGAGAAAGAGCGCATTTGCGCTGCACCCCCATTGTTTTCTTAATTTGCCATTGCAATTTCACAATTTATACTCAATGAAAATAAAACTGCAGTGTATTCATGGTCTTACAGTGTTTTACACACTGATAAAAGTCAATTACGTTCTTAGTTTAGTCAACAACAGCATTAAATTAAAATAAACATTTCAGACAATGGAATTTTATTCATCATCAAATTCTATCAAATTTGTTATAATTACATTTGAAGATGTTAGTTAACTACAGCTTGCAGAATTAACCTTGTTTTTTTACCCCTCCAGCAAAGGTGATTCAACTGTTACAAAAGTTGGTAAAAAAACCCACAAAAAAAGGTGCATCGCTCGTGGCTGTCATAGAAGCAATCTGAGGAGCTGCGGCGGTGTTTGTCAAGGTCTCGACGGCAGGAGACCATCGTCCACCCACCCTCATATCGCTGTCTATCCATAACAGGATTAAAACAAAAAAAGCAAGCCGGTATCGCAACGTTTCGGTCCTTAAAAGGACCTTCATTAGGCAGGCTTGCTAATACATGTGTAAAAATGTGCATCAACAGAGTAATAGATGCTTCACTCGTGAAATCTGAGCATGGAGTGAGGAATCATAATCTTTGATATGAGGGGGCACTGCCCCCTCTTGCCCCTGTGTAGCCCCGGTTCAGCCTAAGTTACCATGGTGATTTAGCTCCATCAGACGTTAGCGAGCTTCGTATTCCAGCACATACCATATAAATCCCGGAAGTTAGCGTGATAAGAGGTAATCTTGCTTCATAGCATACCCCACGAGTGTTAACTTAGATTTGGAGTTAATCAGAAAAAGCTTCAGTGAGTGTGAATAAGCTTCAGTAAGAAGAATAAAATTAAAATATAACCACCATAATTTGATTTGGGTTTTTTTTCCCAGACATGTGTAGGCTACATTCTCATGAAAGAAGACATGTTTACAGACATTAAAAGCTGCTGCACAATCTTTCTAATGATTCTTACAAACAAACTAAACTTGTCGCTATAAAAGCATGACAAGTAGTTGTTATTTCCCAGCAGTTGTTCAGTTATTTATCGAACTGCAGAAATTACAGGGTCCGCTCTCATTTGTAGTCATTGTAATGGACCAACGGTGTCCCGCGGTATTATTTGTTTCTCCTCAAAGTGGCCCTCACAGAGACACGAAAAGGTCATTTATCAAAGAAACATTACCTTTAAGCTGCAGAAAATGTTGAAACCAACATGAACTTGTCTATGTTTCCGATTTGTATTCTATGTGTGTGACACAGACAGACAGTAGAAAATAGACCTCATATGATGGATGCACACCTAAGCGCGACACGTACCTGTCTGGTTTTTTTTTTCTACTTTGAATAGAAAACACAAATTTAAGCCTTGCAGCACTGTAGCCAGATGATTCATCTGAATAAGTGAAAGCCAGGCGGGGGACTCAAGGGAAAACAATGCCGCCTTTGTCTTTGCATACAGGAAAAACAGCCGTCGAATATTTAATTAAGTCTGCAAAGGCGGCAAGGAATCTCTCTTGACAAGAATCCCTTGTCTAACACATCTTGACAAAGTCTTCCCCACTCATCCATCTATGCTTTGTAAATGTTCTAGCAGCATTAAACCACTGTACGCAGTTAACATCATTTTAATCTGCCATTGTGTTAACCAACTGCCTGCTTAACACATCATGTTGAACATCATCAAAACCGTACCATTATGAAGCCATTCAATATCAAGCATGCAGTTTGCAAAGTTTTGCTAAAAGGTGGTAGGGACACTCGGAGACTTGTTGTGATGTGGTCAGGGGTAGACTGGGACAAAAATTCAGACTTGGCATTTTCTGTCCAGACCAGCCCACTACATTATCAGAGGACACCAGTAATGCTCAACTTGTACCTCTTTGTGTCTTGATTTTAGTTATTATTCCAATTTTTTGTTCAAGTTCTTTTTGACACTTTAAATTTTTGTCCTTTCTTTAATTTTTTTTTTGGCCATTTTTCATCCAATTATGCCCAATATATACCACTTGTTTCCCTTTTTCCCTACATTTTACCTCTTTTTGTTCCACATTTTGCCCTTTTTACTATTTTTTGCCACATATTGCCTATTTAAGCTACCCTTTTCCATTACATTCCTCTTTATTTACTCATCAGTTGAACGCTTTACTATTTTCTTGCTGCATTTGGACCAACCTGCTCTCAGTGCAATAATAATAAACTGTACATAAACACATTTATTATGACTAACCATGTGCAATGGCGCTACAGTATATGCAATGGTTAGCCATTTAACCAACAACTGACCAGGCGAAGGACGAGATCCTAATTTCTGTCAGGATATAAAGAAAATTTCAACCAAAAACTTAAAAAGTGTATCTTGAGAAAATGACCTACTTTACCTTAAACTACTAAAGCACTGTATCATCTGCCTCATGCACTTTAGCTGCAAAGGTCCCTTTATTTCTCATCTGTCCTTAGCTAAATGTCATTATATTTGAGTTTGTGTATTTTATTGTACTGTCCACACTGTCTAATTTTGGAGTTGCCTGTTTTTTAAAAAAATTTAATTTCTGTTGTACACAACATCAACCTGCCTGGGACTACGGATGGAAACTTGCCTGTGGCTACAATCTGACACATTTACATGTTCATGTCCATTAATGTGCATTTTTCTTTGTCACAAATAAATAAATAAAATAAACTTTTCTCCTGAGCTGACAAAGATAGTAGGTCTATATTATTAGAGAAAAGCTTGTTGACTTTCATTATGAGTTTAACAAAGATAAATTGCATTAATAATAATACAACACTGAATGCGTTGAATCAGAATAAAAGTCATGCCACAAATTAAACCTAAAAAAAAGCTTTTTTGTGGCATTCAGTTTCTCTTATGTGTCTTTAATTTTTAATGAATTAATGAATTTGCCATAATAGAATTTGCTTTTTACTCTTTACCGCAGATACACACAACAATGGTTGGATGACTTCATTATTAGTGAACATATGCATGCAAATGTCAGTGTAATTGGCAGCTTAATGAACCCAAAGACATTTTCACATAACATGTTATAAAGACGAGAAAGCTCAGCGTTTACAGAAGAACTTCTGCAAATATCAATATTTGATGGAGTAGCAGAAAATTAGATGAGGCACGTACATTTACCCACGTCATCACAAACTATTAGATAATGATGACTTATCATATAGGTTGTAATGTTGTCAAAAAAGTGTTTACCTCATGTTTTTTAGACTGAAATCCTGTTCTGTTGACGACATGTTGAGAGAAAAGACGACTTGTATCTGAAAAACTTTAAATTCCCGGAGCCACTTTTTCAATGTGTCATTATGTTGAAGAAATATCAAATAACTTCTCTAACCACCAAGCCAAAATTGCCCCTTAAACAATAAAAATAAATAACGTGACAGAAGGTAATTTAGAGCAGACACTTGGAAGTGATTGAATGAATTTAATTGGGGAATCAGATGGGTTAGACATACGCTAATAAAACAATGGGGGGGTTATTACAATGTTATTTAATCTAATTGGTTAGATGTTTTTTTAATAAAGAAAGCATTTAATGTAGTGATAATATGATCTTGTAATATTAACTCTAGCGAAAAGTTGCTTGTACTAATGTATTTCCAGTCTACAGGCTTGCCTATAAGAAGCACATTAACTATGTAGGCTGTTATATAGTGCAATAAAAATTGTGGGTTCACCCTGTGCAGTAAATAAGTGACTCCCTGTATCCTGAGGCTGATACACAGTCAGCTCTGTTACTGCACAGGGTAAGTCAGTCACAAGCAGGGATTTACTTTTGGAGATCATTCATTGGTTTATTTTCTTCCATTTTTCTTTTTTACCCTCAGATGAAACATGTTAGCAAGGTTTAGACTATATAAAAGAGGATAGTTGTAACAGATCACGAGTACTTACGTTACTGTAATTGAGTTGCTTTTTTTGGTACTTGTACTTAAGTACGTTTTAAAAGAAGTAAAGTAATTTATTACATCTTTACACCCAACCGTTATTGAGTAAATTATTAATATTTGTTTTAAAATGATCAACGGACAAAAAATGAAAACGACCAGACAATAATCAAATGCATCACATCATAACCGACCAACCAGATTTAACATACAGTAATGCACCGCAAAAAAAAAAAAAAAAAAAATCAGCATTGAATACTTTTTTAGAGTTTAGAAATTAAGCTATACTTGGAGCCTGAGTGTTTTTTATTTAAATCATACAGTAGGTGTTATTTTACTAAAGAAATAATTGCAAATGTTGACAAACCTTTTATTTTTACAGATGCCTTTGTGGAAAGTAAATTAAGCTCCAATTGTGTAAGATATGGTCTCTTCCTTTTTAAGTTTCTACACGAGATGTTTACTGTATGCAAGGGAACCGAGGCAAGATTTATTACCAACAATAAACGTGGGGGAAGTAACTAGTAACTTTTACTTGAATTCGATTTAATTGAGATACTTTGATTCCAATTAAGTAACAGTACTTCTACTACTAGGATATGTCAGTACTATTTACACCTCTGACAATTACACACCTTTCAGTCATTTAAATGTGTTTTCATTAAACAAAGGCGTTGTTCTCGTCCCCTATCAATAATGTTATTCGTCCGTTTGAGTTTTGTGTTCCAGCCTCGTCCTCTTTTCTTTGATAGCTCAGCTTGTGGGAGATTAAAAATCAAAGAAACAAAACACAAAGTAACGACCCCTTTATGTTGTCTCATGGGATTCTGGTTTTAACTTCTGCTCTTCCTCCTTTGTTTCCGTGCTGTTTCCAGGTGAGCGGGATCAATGCATCGATGAGCAGGAAACGTGAGCAGCGTGTCTTATTCATGGTGGTGATCATGGTGGTGTGCTATCTGTTGTGCTGGCTGCCGTACGGCATCATGGCCCTGCTGGCCACCTTTGGGCCCCCGGGGCTGGTCACACCCGAGGCGAGCATCATCCCGTCAGTCTTCGCCAAGACGAGCACGGTCATTAACCCAGTCATCTATGTCTTCATGAATAAACAGGTGAGTGTAGAAGGAAGGGAGTTTGGTGCTTTTTTAAAATAACGTACAAGTTTGTTGTCGTCACTCTATTGCAGGGGCGTCAAACATATTTTAGTTCTGGGGCCAAATACTGAGCAGCTTGATCTCAAGTGGGCCACACATTTTAAGTGAGAAAATTAGTAATTTCAACATTATTCTGCCCTAGTTTGGACTTCTATATACACATAAAATACTAAATATGTAAGGAACTGACAATATCCAAGCAATAAATGATAAATATCAGGATCTTCACTTTAAATTTCCTAGATTTTGTGACCAATTTCTATTTAAATAAGTTAAATATGTGATAGCTTGAGCAAAATTGAAGGATTATGTAAGAATTTTGAGTGTTTTTCAACAGTTTAATATTAAAAATGACCGCAGTCATACAAATATTGTTGAGTTTCATTTATACAATGATGTCATTTTTACTTTCTCCTGGGGGCCGAATTGATTGCTTCAATGGGCCGTATTTTGCCCCCGGGCCATGAGTTTGCCACATGTGCTTTATTGATATAGCCCAATGGTTATTAAAGTAAGTAACATTGCAACAAAGTAAAAAAAAACAAAAGGAGGAATTTCTGGCTTTGACACGACACAATCTTAAGTGAATCCCATCTCCTACTGAGCAAATCTAATATATTTTGTTATTGCCAAACTCGAGATCTCCATGTGATTTCAAGCAACTCCTGGCAACTGCTCATTAACCCAGAACAGGAAAGTTACAATGCCTACAGCAGCCTGTGAGAGAGATGTTGATAATTAAGCTCACAGTAGGTCTCATTTACCCTTGACCCCCAGCTTCCGACACAGCCAGTGCTATTGTGCTTAACTCTCAGGTTTATTTTTAGGTTGGTGTTTAATGTGGCCAGGGACTGCTATCATGTTTCATTTGTCCCTGTGCTTTATAACTGTGGCGAGATTGCCCTAAAGGAAAGGGAAAAAGGGTCATCACTGTATTGCTGGCCGATAATTATATCAATGACAAAGGGATCTAGTATTGAAATAAATATGGGTAACACTTCTGAAACGTTTGATAGGAAATCATAATATCCTATTTTACGAGCCACAATAGAAACATGTTTTTACAATTTATCATGTACATTTTATAAAACTCTCCTTTACACCAAATCTGTAGCATTTTTTAACAAAGTCCTACCTGTGATACTTGAACACATTTCTAACAATGTTTCGGTGAAAATAAGTCATTTAAAGATGGTTCATTTAACACAAAAACTATATGAAGTGCAGTAGTATTCAACTCTTGTTAGAACAGGCTTGAGGGGCCCTCAAGTGCTCATACAGGCTACCTGGTGCCCGCGGGCACCTTGTTGGTGACCCCTGCCCTAACCCTGAACCTTAACCCCACTAGATCCCTCCACCTAACCAAAAAAAATGCCATCATAGCTCCAAAGGTGCCATCATTTAGCGAACAACAGTTAAAGGAGCATAGGGCAGGATTTGAGAATGGATGATGAAGCGCTCTAAACCGAAGAGACACATATTTCTACCTATTGCCTTGAAAGATTGCGTGATATGTTTTGTACGGCTTTTTGGAGTCTGATTTTCCCGCCCACTTCTACAGATGTGGAGTCAAATGACGCCAATGGTGACGTCAAATGACGCTGGTGCGTGTTCACGACGGCTTGGAGAGCCGTCCCAATAACCCGAAAATAAAGAAGATTGAGAAAAAGACGGCTTGGAGACAAGCACAGTGGACTACACTACTGAATGGTTTCACAGATGTAATCAGAGGCATGTGCACAGGACTTGCAGTAAACAGTCAATGAACCGAGAGTAAATAAATAACCATGTCACAGTTAGTGTGAATCAAGCAGCATTTTCTCATCCTAGCCCGACCCAACAGTGAAAACCTCATTTTTTTTCTCAAAGAAATGAGATATGTATGTTTGTTTTAGTGATAAGCACCAATTTTATTAACAAACAACTGTTAATGTCAACATCAGATTAGGGCACGGGTAACAAGTAAAAGTGAAACACAAACAAGAGACACGCAAGAGTGTCAAAGATAAGGATAATCCATGTTATTGTGCAGTAAAAGGAATGTATTCCTTTAAAATGGCTCGCGGATCATAGCTCTCATCAGCTGTGGCTGCTACAGCACTTACTTCAGACTGCGCGCAAACGACACTATGTGACTGAACCCGACCACCAGTTCTAAATATTTGTCCGAACCCAGCCCGTCCACTACCGTCGGGTCCCGTCAGGGTTCGGTCGGGTGTCCATCCATCCACACTATCAGCTGCGTTAATAAAACATTTGATGCGCATTCCCATGGTGGCTTGGCTAATGGCTGCAGTTACACTAACCACCGTGGTGTCACTATGGAATCTGATTTCTAAATCCTGCCCTATGCTCCTTTAATGAAAGACTTCATGTCAGATAATGACAGCGTAATGTCAGCCTTATGTATAAAACTTTAAGTAAAGTGTTACCGAAATATGCGGGTGTAGGTTACGTAAAATAAAATCTGATCCTCATGCTAATTATCAATCACTTCTTGGATATTAAATACAGTAAAAAAAAAACAAGAAAAAAAACAAATAAAGTCAATTGAAACCTTTGTAACTTCAGAATCAGATATACTTATTCATCCCAGAGGGGATTTGCTTTTTTTTTTTTATACACTTCAACCTTTATTTACAAAATAACTAAGAAAAAACTAAAATATTTGAACCTGGTGCTTGATCCCATCACAATTTTATGTATAGAAACAACAACAAAAGTGTTTGAATTTATAATCAGAAAAGTTTCAATTTGAAATTTAGTTGCATTTGAGTGCCACTCAGACACTTGTATATTGGCTTAAAAGGCTAAAGTTTCCGGGTTCGAGCATTTGAGGCCAAAAAGCATCTGAAAGTTCAGTCGAATGGTGAAAACCACAATTCCGCAACTTAAACTTCCCGAGCTGTCAACAGAGCAACTAGACAGCAAAGGCCCTGCTCTTATTTTATGGCTCAAGTGCCTGAGAGACAGGCAACAGGATGAAAGCCAAAGCTGCCAGGGTCGTGATGTGAGCTCCAGCATCAAGCATTCACTCAGTCATTCCTCACATCATGTCTCCAGTGGCTGACATGTGGAGAAGCACATCTGATTATAAACTTGCTGTATATACACACTAAAATATTGATCATCAATCCTTTGTAGTGCAAAAAATAATCACAGTAGACCTTAAAAGCACCGTCACATTTATCATGCATCTCCAGTTTGTGTTACTTTATTTAATCCACAGACTGATGTAAACAAGCTGTCTTTTGTTGAATGATTGAGTTGGAGTTTTTCAGGTTTCAGCCAAGCTTTGTAGCTAAAACAATGGTCGGAATTGATCCCAGAGTTTCTCTTCTTAACATTAGATTAAGTTGTTTTCAGCGAAAGGTCTTTGATGAATTTAAATCAGATGTTACTGACCCGTAGGAAAACTGATGAAGTTTTGTTCCATAAACATCTAGTTATCGGACCATGTGTTTTGGATGTAATTATTAATGGAATTTTTGGGATCACACAATATAAAGGATCATTTGTTGCTTCTCCTTGTTTGTCGCAGTACCTGTGCCATATTTTGCATTATTGGTATCACCAATCATCTTTATCTATTTGTCCAATTGAATTCTAATCTGCCTCCTCTTTCAGTAAAAAGATAGGATTTGGGTCTCATTTGCCTGCGTTGTGAACATAGCGTGCGTCTCTCATGAAACTACACCTCCAAGTTTGCAGAGACTTCAAATCCGCGTGATCTTTTCACTAAAGATGACAATATCATCTGGAAACTCCTGCCTGACATTTTTCAATCCGTCCATCATCAGTGCAAAAAGGCAAGGGGTTCAGAACTGGTCCCTGATGTACAGTAGTCTTCCTTCCCTAAACCCAGCAGTCTCTTCAGCCACACTCATTACAACTTTCGCAGATTTTTTTTCTCCATGTTCATCACTTTCCTGTACTTTTTATCCACTTTTGATCTCTTCATACATCCTGTTTTGCAGCTCTACCTGAAGATACAAATCCTTCTAAACCTCTCTATGCTCCTTTTTTTATTGCTATCCTCCTCTCACTCAAGTTTTTCTAATTTGTTCAACATCCTTTTTTATCTTATTCGAGTTGTTGCCTTGGACTTCACAGTTCATGCACACGCACAGTCTAGATGAAACATCAAACACCCTCCCACCCTTTTCCCTGAGTACAGTAGCTTTACTGTCCCAGTCATCTGACAACACCAACTGTCCTCCGGAGTCTATTGCTGTACTTCTCTTTCCCGTTCAAAATACTCTCTCCTTTGCTTTTCACCTCTTAACTTTGATTATTACCTCTATCACAAGGAGCCAGTGTTTGTTTGCTTTTTTGTCCGTTAGCAAGATTACGTTTTGACAAATTTCAACAAAGATAGACCTTCGGTGAATCGCTTCGATAGTTGTAATGTCCCCTTCGTCGTTTGTTTTAATATGTTAAATATATCCCTCTACTGCATATTGTAACCCCTTTTTCCGGGATCTGGAGGGCATCGTGTAGGTATTGCTCCAAAAAGACTCGCTAACACGCACAGGTAGACTTCTTCCAGCCATTCCAGATGAGAGAGCTCTCGAACCTCGCAAAAGTAAACAAGGGGGGTGGGGCTTTTGCGAAAGGTCAATTAACCCAGAGAGTTTAATCCAGATCATATCCAAAAATCACATTTCATTGCAATTTTTTATTAAAAATAGTGGTCCATTGCCCACATTTAGACCTACTGTATGGTTATTAATGGCAGGGTTGGGGTCAATTATAATTGTAATCGTAAATTTAAGTCTGTTGCTGTCATAATCATAATTAAATTGTAATTGAGTTAATAAGATAATTTACATTGTAATTGCCATGAAAATTCTATAAAAATGGCCAATTATAACTAAACTCAAAACTGGGGAACGATGTTACAGTTGTATGTACAGTTTTACACATATGTAGTTAGCAATTATTAAAACATGTTTCATATCAAGCTTTCCCACATTTTACCTCTTAAATTGAAATCGAGGGATTTACAAACACAAAAAAGGCTCAGACAGCCACGCCAAAAATATTAAAATCTATATTTTTATTGATTAGGAAGCCTAACAAGGTAACATTAGAATTGAAAGATTTGTTGTTAGTGTATTTTACAGCTGTCTTCAGACCCGTTATCATAAGAGATGCTTACAGAAAGTCAACTTTTATTAGGTTATTTATTTCAGGCTGAGGTTAGCGCGCTGTGTGCTTGTGTTTTCTACAAAATCCTATCAAACTTACCTTGTGACTCCCACCTTTACAATTAATCAAAAATGTAATCTAACAAACATAAAATGACAACACCTGGCCGAGGTAAATCAATAACAAAATGTTCTAGCAAAACTATATCCTTTATGCACTCTATACCAAAGATAAATTACCCTTGGATTTTCACCTTGGATAACAACTGAAAACAACATCCCTTAAAAAGAATATGAAAGTTAAGCTGCTGATCAGCAGTGGCTTTACTGTGCTCGGAGCCAACAGATCAAAATAGTAATTCCATCAGCCAATACAACATATCCAGGACTTCATAGCATCCAATATAGACTGTGGGTATGGAAAGCATTCAGACCCCTTTACATTTTTCACTCTACAAAAAAGTTCATTTTATTTTTCATTAATGTACACTCAGCACCCCATCTTGCAATGAAACAAAGAGTGAAAAATTTAAAGGGGTCTGAATACTTTCCGTACCCACTGTATATAGCTCAACATCAATAACAAATGGAACTAGAAATCCTGTTATGAAATATGTCTCACAATCCTCGAATGCTCTGAATGACACTGATCACTATCCAGAAAATAAATCCATTGATCAGTGTTTTGTAAAGTGACACCTGGCTAAGACATTAACTCTATATACTTTGTTTATTATGCTTGTTCATACATCAACATTGTCAACAAGGTGTTAAAAAAAAGAAGCCATAGAAATATATCCAGATTTCCATCAATATGGCCACAACACTGTAAATCCCAATGTTATTCTGTGACAACAGAGTGTATTTACAGAACAGCCAATATGACAAGATGGAAATGTTTGCATACACAAGCAGCGCCCGACACTGAATGCTGCTGAAGCATTATTTCTTCTTTTTTTGGCTTTTCTACCCAATACTGTTATAAGATGTCTGACAGCAGGACCGCGGGCCGCAGACAGGTGCTATACTTAAACTTTGGCTGAAGTTTGAATCGAAACGGAGTTTGAAATACTTACTTTTTTCCCATCTTTTCTTGACTAAAGAAACAACACTTGCACTGATTTGGTTTGATGTGTATTTTACATTCCAAAAATTGGGATTTAATTTTCAGATCACAGTAAAACAATTAAGATCAAAATTCAAAGACAAGTGCAGATCACAACATTCATCTTCAGTTGGTGCCGTTGGTGAAATGATTTGTATCATCTCTATAGCTGCTTTTATTTAAAGTCGACTTAATATCAATGTAGTTATTTATAAAGACAAAAACACTTTGCACAACTGTCCCAAACTTGTAGACTGACGTGATATTTAGTACGGAAGGCACCATCAATATCTAAGCAATAAGTGACAGATATTATTATTATAGATATTTTTTTGACTAATTTTTATTTAATTTGAGGGGATTTTGTGGAATGATTAGTGGAAAAATTGCAGGATTTGGGAAAAATGTAGAGTTCTTTCAATAACAATTTACAATTGAATTCTTTGGTAATTTACACAATGATTATTTTTTTCTCTGTCATTTTAATTTTCTCCTGCAGGCCGAATCAGATGCTCTGAAGGGCCAGATTTGGCCCCCGTGTCTTGAGTTTGACATCTATGTTGCAAATACTCAGTCAGTTAAAGTCAAAGAGGTAAACATACAGTACAAAGCATTAAATACAGCAGTATAAGACAAAACGCCATCATTTTCCGAAATCTTTCAGGTGTAACAATTACTTTTGAAGTTTAATCTTCCTCCCAGGGTCCCTGTCAAGAATAATTTCAACGTGCAATAGGGAATCCTCTGAATACGAACAGGGTCCAGATGTTGCTGTCATCTGGAGATGCTCCATTTTTCCTCTGTCACTTTTCATCTCTCACCGGGGCCCTCGGCATCTATGCTAACTGACCCTGCAGGGGGCCACTTCAGCCCACACATGGAGATGGAGACAGAGGGACAACGACTGTCCTGTATGTCATTTTCAGTCTTCAATTCCTCCCAGCCCGTTACTATGGAAACTGTGAGTTGAGGCGAGTTGAAGACTAAAAATGCTGTACAGATACAAGTAGCAGCTGGTGTGTTTTTGTCCCATCAACCATCAGCAGGGCCAACAGTCGAAACGCTACGTGGGTAAGTTACCAACGACACACTGCTCCTCTTAATGCAGAGAGGTTTGATATTCTCTAATGTTTGTTATGTTTTGTAATAGTTGTTTTCTGCTCTCATTTTTCCATCCATTCCAGCTATAATTTTAAAGGGTCATGTCAGGTGATCATGCTGCTTTACCTGATACATGTGGCTAGAATTTAGAATTAATAGTTATTCTTATTTAAAGACTTTTACAGAAGTCAACTTTAATTAGGATAAAATTGTAATGATTTATTTATTTATTTATTTTTAACGTGCTGAACACGCATTGGTGTTTCCCGGGGTCAATTTGACCACAAGCTGTTTTAGCTGTGTAAAACTAGTTGATACATGACATGGGAGGGAGTTAAACTTTATAGTGAATAAACCCAAATATGTAACAAAAAACTAGATAAAAAAATAAGTAAATATATATATATTTATGCAAGTAATAATCAATACGGTCATGAATGTCCACCCCAATTTGTTAAAGATTTGAAAGGAAGACTTTCAAACTACATTCACTCAAACTAAAAAGTCATATCACCATGTTCACATTGGATGCCGACTTCAGCTCTACTGGCAGTGTGTTCCACTTCTTTGCAGCATAACAACTAAACGCAGCATCACCATGTTTACTGTGAGCTCTGGGCTTCACTATCCATAGATCTGAGAGACCTGCTGGGTTCCTACCTGACCAACATCTCACTGATGTATTCTGGACCAAACCCATCCACAGATTTATACACCAGCAGCAGAACTTTAAAGTCTATTCTGAGTCTGACTGGGAGCCAGTGAAAAGACTTAAAAACTGGAGTAATGTGTTCTGATCTCTTTATTCTGGTTAAGACCCGAGCTGCAGCGTTCTGAACCAGCTGTAGATGTTTGATGCTCTTTTGGGGGATTCCTGTCAGAAGACCATTACAATAGTCCAGTCTGCTGGAGATAAAAGCATGGACCAGTTTCTCCTGATCTTTCTGAGTCATTAAACCTTTCACTCTGGAGATGTTCTTTAGGTAGTAGAAGATGTTTTTGTGATAGATTTGATCTGACTGCTGAATGTCAGATCTGAGTCAATCAGAACACCAAGGTTTTTGACTTGGTCTTTAAAGATTGAGACTCAAGATACTTGACACTTTCCTTGTTACCAAAGACAATCACCTCCATCTTGTCATTATTTAGTTGAAGAAAATTTTCACTCATCCAGCAGTTTACTTTTTCTAAGCAGTCACACAACACCTCTATGGGACCATAGTCATTTGAGTTCAGTGATAGATATAGTTGTGTGTCATCTGCGTAGCTCTGATAATCAACCTTACAGTTCTGTAAAATTTGTCATAAAGGAAGCATAAAAAGGCAAAACCAAGATCAGAGCTCTGAGGAACACCCGGAGGACATTAGTAATCTGTCAGATTCAAAGTTTTCAATGCTTACAAAATAACTTCGCTCCTCCAAGTAGGACTTAAACCATTGCATTACTTTTCCATTTAGTCCAATGCATGTTTACAATCTGTGCAACAAATTTGTATGATCTACAGTGTCAAATGCAGCACTTAGATCCAATAGAATGAGAACAGATCTAGTAGCTAGTACGAGTAGACTGTTTTTAGTTTACTGGTAATGCCAAAAGATTCACTACTAGTGCTAGTAAACCAAATGCAAATTATAACTAAATCCAGTACCTGATTGGTTGTAATATTTACAAAAGCCAGTGGCAAGCCTAAATTTTCTTTTTCCTGCTCCCCTATTAGCATGTGATGCTTACAAGTACTTACATTTTTCACTTCACTAATACTACTAATGACACTTTGCTTCACAAGTGTACCCGCACACTGGTAAACTCGTAATATATGGTCATCTTGATAAATACAACTTTCCATAGCATTACATTATTAACACAGGTTGTAGCGATAATTTGCTTCATTATTTTGGTTTACTGGCAAGCTGTTGGATACTGATTGAGTATTTTTACTGTATTTTTGGTTGTTGTAGGATTAAGAAGCAAATAAATGTTTGATCCTAAAATCTTGAATGTCAACAGTACATTTTTTCAACTTGATTGTCACATATTTTAATTTCTCACTATAATTGCTCAAAAGGAATGAGCTTTTGCATAGTTTTTATTAGGAGACGGTACCTCTATAATTGTATTCTATATTAGTGGAGCCCAGAGCTCACAGTAAACATGGTGATGCTGCTTTTAGTTGTTATGCTGCAAAGAAGTGGAACAAACTGCCAGCAGAGCTGAAGTCAGCATCCAACGTGAACATTTTTAAATCAAATTTAATGGCACTTTTTTTCTCTACTGCATATGATTGAGAGAGAGATTTTTAGACATGTTGTTGATTTTAATTGATTTTACTGATGATTTTAATTGATTTTACTGATGATTTTAAATGTTCTTATTGATTTTAAACAAGCACATTGAGTTGCCTTGAGTATGAAATGCGCTATACAAATAAATTTGCCTTGCCTTGCCTATGTTATGTAGTATGATGGTAGTGTCAATGTTAGTGCTGTTTTATACGACTACTTATGGATGTTTGAAGTGCTAAAAACTAGCTTAAAAGCAAAGTTGTTTCTTAATCTTTTATTCATCAACTTCTATACATGCAGGTGATAAAGTTACAGTATGTACTGGCAGGAAGCCTCAGCCTTGGTTATAGGCTTCAGCACTGTTTCATTTGACAGTTCGGGGACTTCATTTGATTCAATAAACTCCCATGTGTCAGGAAATCTCATGCAAATCAATCAACAGAAGTAAAAATTAATAGATCTGAGGAGCCTGGAAAAAAAAAAAGAAAAAGATGGTCATGAAGGACCCTGTGAACAGAATAACAATCATCTGACTCGCTTTGGGATTCTTACATACATTCACAATCCCTCAGGCTGGCCCGCGATCATTATATTTCTGTATTTAATAATTTTCCTCACACAGTGAAGAGTGGCGTCACACTCAAATCTTCATTTCAGTGATAAGTTTCTAACAAATGGGTGAGTTTGCCTTCGCTTTTTATCGAAACGCAACCGTTTGCTCACATGAAAACAATACAGTATGTTAAATCACAAAACTGGGAATATCTCTCTAATACCTTTTGATTCCTTTTTATTTGTTTGACCTCAACCAAAGCTGCACTTGTCCTTTGACTGAGCCAAAGCATAACTTGGTTTAAAGGCAAGCAGTTCTATCAAACACATGGCCACACCAGCCCATCATTGCCTGATCTCGTTAGATCCCGGAAGCTAAGCAGGTCTGGGCCTGAAATTTATTTTATATAATATATATTTACTGTGGTGTTTTGACTCCATCCAGACCTCTAAAACTGACTCAGTGAACCGCTAGGGTTCGGCCAAACTTGGGTTAAGAACTACTGCAGATCGAGTGCATGGCACTACATTGACTATGTTTGGGGAAAAAGTTGTCTTTGGTTTAACTAATTCATTTGTTCAATGCCTAAAGTTCCTATTTACACTATGAAGAATGTACTTTATTCAAGAATACCAAAATATAACTATTTAGCAACCCAGGACAGTTTTAGAACAACAAAAATCCTATACATCGCTTTTCTCCTTCATTCTCTGTTACACACAGTCCAATATTTGGTTCTGAGATGTAATTTTAGCTACTTTTCTTAAACCAGCATGATTTTTACATTTTTTTTATAATCATGCTACTCTACAAAGTAAGTCCCCTCTCCACAAATGACATAAGCAAGGACATAGACAAGTTATATTAACCAAACTACCACAAACTTAATGAAAAATGCTCATGAAACTAACAATATGATTGTCAAGGATTTAAAAATGTATGCAACCAATTTAGTGAAAAGCATTTTATTGAATTACGTTTCAATGGTAAACCATAAAATATAGAATATAATGTTACAAATATCTGAGTATTTTCTGTTTTAACTGTATGTTGGCTAACAGCTGGCACATCCTCTACCTGATAGGCGCAGATTGCACAAGTTTCAAAGATCCAAACATAAAATGACAAGTTTAATAGAACCCATGTGGAGCCAATCCCAAACCCCATCATGCACCCTGTCCAAAATACTCCATCAGTGCATCCCACTGTCATCCCATCATCTGTCACTCCCCTCCACAGCTCTTGTTCTGACCTACTTTATCCTCACCTACCCGCAGCTGTTATACCCAAAAGCATTGCACGTATGGTGTGGTGACCTTTTATTGATAGTCTTCACAGCACTAACACTAGAGCCAACCTAACAGGTAAACTGGGAATGAGTTCTTGTTGATCAAATGTCCTAAAAGTTTGGTGAGCCTTTACTTCCATTTAATCCTTACATCTAGCCAGCATGGTGAGGGTAGAAGTTCAAGTGACAAATCAACTGACTGTCAATCCCCACAAGATGAGAGTTCATACTGTAAACAAATCTTCATCTATTTTTTTTTTTTTTTTTTTAAATAAAAGTTAAAGATGTGCAACTTCCTAACTCTATGGTTGTCAAACCCATGATTTAAGCCTTAAGAAAATGTACTCAAGTGTATACAAAAAATGTTGATCACTAATCCAAAAAGTATCTTGTTTTTCATGTCGGATATCAGGTAATGTATGGCAATGGCACATATGGCTTCTTGACCACCAATTATGTTCACACTGACAGCCTTTTATTCAATTTTATTTGGATTTTTGCACATCGTTTGTTTCTTTTGTGTGAACTATGGATTAACTATTTTTGGTTGAACTGTGTTCCTGTTGTAATTTACTGTGTGGCAATTCTGAGAGTTTTAGTCCTGGCTTGGTGCTTTGTTTCATCAGTAATATTTTGTTAATTGTCATGACTGTTCTCTTTTGTCGTATTGTGTTCTCTCTGTATGTTAATACCTTTTACATTTTAGGTTGCCTTTTAAAATCTGACTAGGGATACCAGATGAAACCGAGCCTCTTTTGGCTAAATTTGGCTCATTTGCAGCATGTCTGTCTATTAATGTGCAATCTCTCTTTTAAATATTCAATAAGTTCAAATAAATTAAATCCACAGCATCGCTTATTTTTATTTATTTATTTTTGTATAAAATAAGAGGACTCACGCAATTGAGAGTTGACATTTACATGATAACACTTGCTATTATGTCTTTTAATACGGCTGTGGAAAAGCAAGCATATGCATGTGCTTTGCAAACATTCATAGTTTAAAAAAAGAAAAAGACAGAGGATTTAAACCTGTATACTATTTAAATCGCTTAGCATTAAATGAATGTGATTACGGATGATACTCGGCCCTCATTTTATGTGCAAACTTCATTCTAAATACAAAATGTAGTAACTGGTGCCCCCAGAACATCCCACATCACCCCCATTCTTGCTACTCTACACTGGCTTCCAGTTAAGTTTCGCATAGAATATAAAATATTAGTTCTCACGTTCCGAGCATTACATGGTCAGGCCCCTAAATATATCTCGGACTTGTTGTGCCCCTACTCATCAGGGCGATGCCTTCGGTCTTCAGGTCAGAGTCTCCTAAAGACCCCAAAAACTAAATTTAAAACCAGAGGAGACCTGGCGTTCCAGGCTGTAGCTCCCAGACTCTGGAATAACCTGCACCAGTCTCTCAGGGAGCTCAACTGTGTGGACACTTTTAAAAAACTGCTGAAGACTACACTTTACAGTAAAGCTTTTAGTTAACTGGATTTTAATTTTTATTCGTCCTTTAATGTTGCTGTTCTTATGATATTTATGCACTCTTGTTTTATTATTCTATTGTGTTGCACTTGTACTCTTACCACAACTCTGTACAGCACTTTGTGATTTTATCTGCAAAAAGCGCTCTATAAATAAACTACTTACTTACTTAATAGATCTCTCAAAAACCTTCGAGCAGAGTTTTTGTTGTCATGTTTAACTCTACCAATACATTTGCAAATGCTTTAGTCACCATTGTTTTACTTTTCCACGTCTGCTTTTGTAAAGAATTTAAATAATGTGTCGACAGCTTGAACTTTTCCTGCTTTCATCTATACATAGAATTCCATTCCATTTTTCATCATGTACTGCAAAGTCTGATTTTTGTGTACCTCCAGTCTGGGCTGATGCTGACGGATAGTTTCAGCATATATCGTCAATTTTGCTCCCATGAGAAAATGTAGTAGACTATAAGTATACATACTATTAAAAAAGTATACTAAGTATACTACGTTTACTCAAGAGTTGCATCTTCTGCATTCATATCAGGAAATGTTGACTTGAAACCCTGAAGTGCCAATTTCTGTTTTTATCATTCTGAGTACCTGGCAAATTAAAGTAGAAATGACTTCAATTTAAAATGTTTTGAAAAAAAGGCCAAATACACAGAAGGCATTGTTATGCTTTCAATCTGCTCCTGCACTCCTAAATTATTCACATACATATATATATATATATATATATATATATATATATATATATATATATATATATATATATATATAGCTGTCCATCAGACTGACAAGATCCCTGAATTTATGACGGATAAGTCAGTGTGCTTTGTGTCTAGAGGTCAGCAGAAAACAAAGATCTGCATGAAATCTTAACACTAAGATTTCCAGATGGGGTCCCTGGGTTGGGGGAATGTATCAAGGGTTATATTCACTATTTATTACACCCTGACAGATGGTGTGTATACATTCGTGATGCCTTTGCTTTGTACCTCAGGGACAACCTGTCCTTTCTTTGCACTGTACGTTGTGATGCGGTATGATTCAGTATGCAGGTTGTAACACGTGACGGGTGTGGACCTGTTCACACTGAAACAATGTTGATGGATGGTGGAGGAGAGTTATTTCACAATTCCTTTGGTTAAATAAATTAAAGGTGGTATTTTGTTTTTAACAATGGAAACATGATTGTCAATAAATGTTTTAAATTTACTTTTTTGATTTTCAATTAATATTTTCCTTTGTCTTTTGATATTGATATATACTTTGATATATGAGGAAAAATAATGTATAAACAAAGTTTAATTGGACATTTTGTCTCCTGATTGTGTAAGTGTTTATTAGTTAGCCCTTATTCTAAATTGTTTGTGCTTATTGAAAAGAGTGGAGCTCTTTTACAAGCCCTTTGGGCTTCGTTCCCACCTTGTACCTTTGATGTTGTTTTTTTAATGTGTGCTAATTAAATAAATGAAATTAACTGAATAAATATTTAATATTTGCTCATTTTTCATTGGCCACTACAGAAGCGTATATTTTGGATCACTATATTGAATGAACAATATATTGTACAAATGTGATATTATATTGTACAAACAATATACTAATATTATATCGTAAAAGGAGTTAGAAAGTTGATGTACACATGCAGTGATAGATGAGTGTCAAAATATGGATTCTCCACTATTACGGTTTCTGTGTAATCTTTGTGTGTCTGAGGAGTGGCTTTCCCACATGGAGGACGAACATCATCGTTTTCTAGGGGCCAGGGCAGGATGTGTTTTAAGGCAGTGTGGGAAGGGGTGGGTGCGCGTGCATTCGGACCTTGTAAAGTGCGAGTGTGCGCCGTATTCTACTTCTCAGGTCATCATCAATCCATTTGCTGAACAGCTTGATCATTTATGGGTTGCGCTACGCTTCCGTAGGCCACAAAAGGTTCATGCCATTTAGTTCGTTTTACTTGATTTTTTATCTTTTAACCTTAATTTATACGTATACTCTGTATTGCATATAGTATATGGGCCAATGCCGTACAAGGATTTACAATGCAAGATATAGTAATGGTTTGAAATGTTATACAGGAATACAAAACACTAAAATAATATTAAATTGGGCAGAAAATGAATTTAAATATATTTAGAGCAACGTTAAAGATGTTTTCGGAACAGCACTCATGGCCTGACTTTCTCACCGCATGATTTTGATTGAGGTCTTTATTTTGAACATGTAAAATGATAAAATAAAAGTTTAAAAAATAAAAAATTACATTACTGGTGATTAGTGATTAGATTTAATCATATATCTTGTGAAAAGCATTTCTTTAACCCCTTTTTTAAACCGTATTATGTTCGAACATTGTTTTAGCTACACGCTCATTCTGTTCCATAACTTTACTCCACAAATCGACATACAAAAACTTTAAATCTTTAAATGACATTTTGACACACATGAGAATTATAGACAAGTAATCTTTTTGAAAATTCAAAGTTGTCCATAAAATAACTGCTTCGCTTAGCTCGAATAAGCATTAAAATTCCTAAATCGAAACCATATGAAGTTCAAAAACCTTTTGACCAGCCAATTCCAATAATTCAGTCTTCTTGAAGGTTAATGTGTGAGGCAAATTCCCTAGAGTGGTTCTTCCAATGTTGTGTGAATAGGAAGGACAAACGTACAGGGAAAACCTGGATACATCAACCCTCTCTGCCTACGGCTGTTGAGACATAATGAAAGGATATTTAGAGGGGAAAAGATTTCATCGGACTCTATTTATAACATCTATAGGGATGGAGAGAGACAGAGGAGGACATCAGAGGTCCTCGTCTCTTATCTCCAAAGGGCTCACCATCTGCCACAGAACCACTGAGACACCAAATGCTGATGCACCAGCTGTTGAGTAAAACCAGTGGGACATTCTTTCCCCAACAGAAATGTACACCATTATGATTGGAGGGACAGTAAGTGTGTTGGTACATAAACTACACATGTTCATTAAACAGCTCTTTAAGAATGCTGTCAGAAAGGATGTGAGATAAATTGTTCACCCATAGTTTTAGGCTGACAAACAGGGAAATTATACTAAGTCATAGGAACTGGGTGGGAGCTCAAAGACCACTAATAAATCTGAAAAAACTATTATGAACTAGATATGGGTGTGGGGGTATTTGTTAGTATGAATATACTGTATGTATACAAATAATGAGAATGGAAACAGAAACCAGTCTCTATCCTCGTATCTTAGATAAGTTAACCAGACTTATTTTGTCTATATATACAGCAAATTTGCTTGAAATTAAAGCAAAACTTTGAATCCATGTGTCTCAAATAAGCTACAACCATATCCTTTTAATTTTCTTTGTAAACTATTTATTTTATTAATTTTGACAAGAATCCAATTAGGCTACAGCTTTATCTTTAGGTTGTTTTAATTTGTCTCGTACTAAGTTCTTTTGTGGTTTCTTTTTTTTTTTTTCCAAAATTAAACAAACAACTGCTGATTTTCAGATAAAACGATGTATTGTATTATTGATAACTGATTAAGTGAAGCCATTTATTGAGTAACATTTATTTGAGTGCAAGGCTTTTCTTCATTTTACCATTTTACATTTTATTTTAATAAAAATCTGTATATTTCACTCAACTATATCTATAACAGATTTAGTAATACTGAATGTCATTTAGTTGACTAAAACTAGACTATACAGTAACTGAAATAGTCTTGATGACTAAAACTACATTGTATTTTAGTCCAACGTCTTTCACAAACTAAATCAAAACATGCTGTCAAAATGAACACTGGTGTTGACCTGCTCGATAAGCATGTCTGCACTATGGGAGTTTCCATATCCCATAGTGAGACATCTCACAAAATATTATGAAATATAACTTTAGGTTATGTATATAACCCTGGTTCTATGAGTAATATGAGTGAGATGTCTCACCAGACTATCCTTCTTGCTTGAGCAAGGAGAAGAGGCGCTTATTTTAAAATAGTGCCCATCTGTCCGTGTCCTTTTATAGGAGGTGGGTGACCCCCTAAGGGACAGACGCACTTCACCAGCCAATCAGGATTGGCCGATTGAAATAAATGCTTCTGAGGAATGCAGATAGAGGTTGCATCTCACTCATATTACTCATAGAACCGGAATTCTATACATAACCTGAAGATTTTTTAGTGATAATCTTAATCTTTTATTTCATAAAGTTTAATAAGTTTCAATTTGTTTTTAATATCGTGAATTAAGCTTGGTGGTGCATTTTGAAGCGTCACTGCCTTTCCTAGACATGAAATAATTATTTGGTCTGATTTTAGGAGGTATTGGTAGCTCTTGTGTTTTATTTCCTCAATTGTTTTCCTATTTTCTTCCAGATAAAAATTTGATGCAGGTTTCTGTCCAAGGTCATCAATCATTTAGAGCTGTTGAGTCTGACATTAAGGAAAATATGGGGGATGTTTCATTTGTTGAGAGAGAACACAGTAAGTAGCTAGAGAAGAACAGAGAGAGAGATCGAGAAACAAGGTCAAGTATTACAGACTATAGGGTGATAAACTTATTTCACATTTGTCTTATATACATATATATGTATACCTGTTTTGCAAGGGACCACAAGGCATGATTGTGCTGCATGTAGTAAATTAAAAAGAAAAAAAAAAAAAGACTTCATTCTGTAGTTGTGTCCGCTGTTGCCTCAGAACAATTCTAAGTACTTGTCTGTTGTGTTCTTGTCCCAGTTTTATAGATGTTTCCAAGCTCTTCTGCACTGTCAAAATCCTCGACGAGGCTCAAGCGTAAAGAGCTCCTCCAAGGTACAAGGTACAAAGGGTGCCAGGGGCACAGCGGCTATTGGTCCACGCCGGACCAACGATTTCCTCTTCATGGTGGCCTCACTGGGTCAGCCGGCAGTCACGGTACCCCAGCTGAACCCCTCGTGTGAGCCGACCATTGACATCACCAGAGCGGCTTCCTCGGACAACAAACCAGTCGTGGTATCACTAGTGGCTCACTTTGATGGCTGATGATTGTCTTAAAAACCCAAAAAGTTTCCTTTCAGGAAGGTCTTAATAAAAGCAAAAGTGTGACCAAGGCTACAAGAGCACCACTAAGGGAGTCCAGTAGGATTTAAGGCAGCTTTTGCATCAGCTGAGCCCTGTTTGTGCAGATGATTGACTGGTTGTAACCCTGCAGAAACATTGGACACCCTCTAAATAACATTAGCAAAAAAAAAAAAAAAAAACAAGCAGTAAACCTCTGAGAGGTTTGGAGAATGTATTACCTTTCAAAGATTTTTTTATAATCCTCCAAGAAAGAAATACCCTATTAATCTTAATAATGTTCCTGTTGTGAAGCTTGAGGTAAATATTGATGTTTTCATTTTGTGCGACGGTCGTTTTTTAATTACAATTAAAATATTAGAAAGGTATCAGAGGAAGAAGTTGCACTTTTGTGTCAATTTTAACCGCAAGATAAAAAGTCCTTGACTACTGCAAAAATACATGGTTGGTTTGGACAACAGCAAATATTAAATGTGATTTAACCCTCCTATTATCCCCAAATATTACTGACACATTTTACCCTTGGGGTCAATCTGACCCCAGGGATATCAGCCCACAGAAAAGGATTTTCAGAAAATTGTTGACCAAGTTTTTGTCAGGCACTTTTTTGTTGAATAAACAAATAACCCCTTGATAATGAAACCCTGACCTGTTCTCTAGCGCCACCATCAGGTCAAACTTTTAAAATTAGAATAAAATTATTTTGAATAGTTTTCATCCAAATCTTCTCAAATTTATTGACAAATGGTGATGACTTGACCTTTTCTGCAGCACAGGTCAAACTTTCAGTTTTAGAGTTAGTGTATCTTAAAATCTTTCATCCAAGTCTTTTCTAATTTGGGATGCACATTCATGAATCTCACAAAATTGATGTTGATAACCCCCTCTTTCCTCTAATACATATTTACTTATATTTATCTCCTTTTTTGTAACATATGGGGTTATTTACTATAAAATACTCTTGTTATATGGACCAGCATTGGCAGAGTTAAGTTTTTTTTTTTTTTTTTTTTTTTTTTTTTTTTTTTTTGTTTATGTTTTGCTTTTTAATTATTTAAATAAAGGGCTGCCATGCAAGCTTTTATACAGTATGTTTGCATGAATTAAGAAGTTTTGCACAGCTAAAACAGCTTGGGGCCAAATTGACCCTGGAGGAATACCATTGTGTGCAATATGTGTTCAGCACTTTGAAAAAATATCATGATAAATTATGCTTAATTAATTGTATCCATCAAATTAGAAAAAATATATTTTTTGAATGATAAACATTGAATGGGGTCAAATTGGCCCCAAGGATAATAGGAGGGTTAATGCTTTAAACTACTTCCAAATATCTGATTTTTTTTTTTTTTTTGTTATGATTAATTACTACTCATCAAGTTGGAGCAGATAAAGGGTCGGTTGTATATGTAGCATTGCTAGCAGCAAGTAGAGCATCTTCAGGAATGGACACATTTCAGTCAATGAAAAGAGTGCATGACTCACTGTGCATGTGTCCTCTTACAGTAAATGCAATGGATTTTAGATCTGCTGGTGTTAGAATAGGTACTAAGTAAAGTACTAGCCAAGTCTTTAAATGATATGCCTCTGATTCTTTTGATAGATTTCAAATTTTCATAAATTTCCTCATGCTCTTTTCATCAGAGTTGTGTAATGTACAGTATTTTTTTTATGTACAGTATTTCATCAGAGTGGGAACTCACTGGGTTTGCGGTAATGGTTTTTGCACATATACTGGTATACGATGCACTGGCACACCTTGGGATGGGGGATAAAACTCATACAGGGCTTAACTTTAGACACATTAATCCCAAATACCTGCTTTAGGTACTACCACTCACTCATTCCCCCTGTCCACAGCCACCACCATTATAACTAAGCTTCACACTTGTCACTAGCTTGAACACACAACATAATAAGCACAATATATTCTACAACTTCACATCTCACCCTCACCGTATAACAATCTATTCTTCCCCACCCTTTTTATTTCCTATCTTGAGTCTCTCCTCCCTGCTCCCTTTCCTCTCCCCTTAGGTGTAACACTGCTCTCCCTTTTTATATCCTCCCTATAATAAAAGATTTCTTACCCTTCCTTAGGGAGGGCTGGTGATGGTCACAATTAAGCAATAAAATAAATCAATTTATTTTATTGCAATAACAAAACATGCGTTGCTGTCTCATAATGATTGCACTTCTTGTAGTGTTGACCTTTGACAGCATGTGCAGACAAGGGAAGAAGAAAAAAAAAAAAAAAAAAAAAAAAAAAAAAAAAAAAGTGGGAACTCAAGACCCTGAAATAATAGCTTCAAGCAGCCTGGACAAATGTTACCTACTTCATAACACACTTCCACTTGTTGCAAGAAGGTGTCAGTGTCTTGATTCTGAATAATTTAGTAGAAAGCAATGAAATCTTACAGAAAAATCTCCGCAAAATGTCTCAACAAAAAGAACCAAATTCTGCAGGGGCAGACAGATATTGGCATGTATGTATCATATTTTGCTATGTGTTTAGTTTTTGATAGCTAGTTTAACATCTGAAGAAAAAAAACGACAAGGATTTGAAAGCAGGGCTTGGATACCGTGTTGTCAGAGAATGTCAAAGTGGCGCAGTACAATTTCCTACTGCAAACAATGATAGTTTGCGCTTTTTTTGTATATCATCTCAAGCACACACTCCTTACTATTGTATGTGCTGTAAAGATCTTGTCTACTATTGATGTACATGCATTGATGCCAAAGCTAACCCCTTTTCCTATTTTTGATGGAAGCTGTTCAATAAAACATTTTCATCTTTTTCATTTCACTGGGAGAGTTCTTAAAATAAAAAGGTTTGGCTCTATGAGGAAATGGACATGGATGCATTGCAGTATGGGTCTAGGCCAGGGGTGGGCAAAATCAGAAAAATGTGTTTGTTTGATCAAAGGACCACATTATCAACATTCATGTCAGCATTTAGGGCAAGGCAAGTTTTTGGAGTCATCATTTGTGGATTTTTGTTGTCGATTGGTGTTGTTTGGACTAATTTTGTGTATTAATTTTGTCATTTTGTTCAATTTTCTATGTTTTTCTTGTATTTTCCTGCAATGTTGTAATTCTTTGTATTTTTTTTAATGTATTGTTGCTTTTGTTTTGTGTATTTTTCTGTCATTTCTTATGTTTTCTTTTGGGGCAGCATAAAACTAGACTAGTCTAGACATAGAAATTGACAGTTTGGTTGCAGGAAGTCCGAAAAGTTTTAAGGACTTCCAAACAAAAGAAGCCGACAAAGAAAAACCCTTTCTGTTTCAAACAGACTCAAAAGAAAACCGTACACCGTAATGATTAAGTACAATAAATCAAAGCGATACAGCCGAGAAACAGGCAAGAGGAAACTGACACACAGGCACGCTGACGGCAAGTGAGTGGAAATAATACAAGTGAATCCAAAGATAAAGAAAAATAATAAGAATTAATAAACTGACCTGATGTGGAAGTGGAGCAGTAAAAATGTTCCTCATGCTCTGAAAACAAGCTGAAGTGAGCACTACCTGGTCAGACAGACAAACGGAAAACTTTGACATGAATGCAAAAACAACCAAAAAAAAAAACGTATTTTCTTCAAAGTGTGACAATAGGCTCACAAAAGAAAAACAAGGAGCTGCTGGCACAATAATCAGGTATTCGTACAGTAATAGCGTATTAGTGCAACGACTTGTCCTTCTGATCCTTTTATCTATCAAAAATCATCTTATTTACCACTATGTAGATAGGAGAAGGTGTATGTGAGGGATCCAAATGCAGAGGGATGAGGTGGAGGCAGGAATAGTATCAACTTATAGTCCTTTTGATGGAAATCTAAAAGTACAAACAAAAATACAAGAAATTAAAAATAAAACATATCCCAAAATCTCACAGTACAAAACTTATATATAAGAGTCTAAATGACAAAATCCAAGAGAACCAAAAGGCACAGGTGAAAAAGAAATTGCAAAAAAAACAAAACAAAACCAAGAAACACACCTTGAAGAACTGACAGGAGGAGAACATACAGTAGAAGATAATCCAGTAGCAGCAGCAACACTGCAACCATACGCCTCTAAAATAGTGCAGGGAGTTAATTAAGGGAATGGGATTCACCTGTGAAGGCTCAGAAGAGAAGAAAAACTCAGCATTTACACAGAGAAGATACGGGATGCTAAACAAGAAAGGACTAAACCAAACTAGAAACGAAGACCATGAGAAAAAAAATCAGTGTTCCGTTCGTTCTTTGGTTATTCAGTTTTAAAACCAAATCAAAATAGCAAATAAACAGTGTGGTTATTTTGTTTTACTGACTTAAAACCAAAACGTAAATACAGAAAAAACTAAAAACCAGACAAGCAGCATTTTTCTGTTTAAAAATAAAATCTTCTGTTTGTGAGATATTTGGATATTTATTTATTGTTTAAGTCACATTACTGGTGAATTTAAACGTTATTAATACATGAATGAATCCAAACAAAGAAAATAAATGCTACGTAAAGCATGCACATGATATGTGATTAAAGGAACCCAAGGTGGTGTAATGAATCTACTGATGTTCCTTGTTTCTTGTGATCAAATTCCGTGTGTGTTGACGCTCCCATTAGTGGCTAGCGGTATTATAACATGCAAAATAAATGTTTTTACTGCCCTCAAAAAAACTAATTGTTTTTGCAAAATAAATATTTTCTATTTTTATATTTTGCTGAAATAAATCCTAAACAGTCCTGTGTGTGCTGAGGTGCAGCAGACATCAGTTAACGCTCATCTGTTTTTTTTTATTTTTCAGTAAAACAAAATAACCACACTATTTGTTGTTGTGAAATGGTTTTTAAAATGGAATAACCAAAGAACAAACAGTACACAAATTGAAAACTCAGAGAAGCCAAAAACAAGCCAGGAATGAGAATAAAAAATAGAGAGAAACAGAAAAAAAAGTCAGACTCAGACTTGAACCCAAAACATTCAACACTGGAAACAGAAACCTACAAAAAAAAAACACTACAGAACAAACACAAAAGTCAACACAAAACCATTGAATTTATTTTAAGGGTGGTTGGTTTGTGATTAAATTAGGACATTTAAGTCCAAATAAATCTAAACGTTAAATGTAAATATAATACTTGAATCTAAATGTTAAATCGGTCATCAAGTGTAAAGTAGGCAGTTGGCGACCAATTTAACATTTAGATTCAACTATTACATTTACATTTACCATTTAGATTTAACTTTTAAATTTAGATAACATTTTTAAATTAACATTTATATTTACATAAATTTTTCATGTTTCCACATTTTTAACAATGATATAGAACATGCTGTTTTAAGTGAATTAGTCTGAAATTTAATAAAAAATTTGCTAAATGTGAGGAAAGTGAGAAAATGTTCAAAATATGTCGGCTATGAAACAGTGACACATTTTTGACATTCAGTGCCCCATAGGAAGTCTGGAAAATAAAATCACAACAATGATTCTGTCATACCACAACATAGCTCCCGTGCTGTCACTATAAATAATCATTTTCATAATGTTTCAACATGTTTATTGTCCTGTAAAGTACAATCTGATCCATAAAGATAATTAAAGTATCATGATCTACTGGTCCCTTAAATACTCTTCATCTTTATGACATTTACTGTCTGTGCGCTGTCAAGTTTATCAACCATATCCAAAACAGTTTTGACAGTTTGGCCCCAATGAGTTTCATTAATATAATAAAATATTAACTAGGTGAAGAGGGACTTTTCCCTGCCAAGACAGACTCCAGCCAGAACCCATGGTGTGATAAATTGCTGGAGGATATGCTTGTAGATTCTTGATGGCTTTATTTAATAGACAAGCCCAAACTAGTTAAGGGGATTGGAAGTCACAGTCAAAGAGGGAGACGCAAATGCAAATGAAAAGTTAAACACTAAATAAGATGCGGAGGTGTTCTTGAGTAAACATCATAAAAATTCCAACTGGCAAAATGAATACAAGAGGAAAACGCAGTTTTTTTTATGACTTTCTTTTTTCTTTTTGCTAACCTCACAGGCAAATCTAATTATCCTCCCTTTACATTTATCTTATTCCCATGCCATAGTCTCCTACTTTGTGGTTTCTGTGTTAACTTTTTATAGCATCTAAATTCTGAACTCAGAGAGTTAGATGTGACCTTGATCAGACTGTGCAATACTGTACATAATGGCACTCATCCTTGTCTGCCATATGATCCTCTTTGAGTGAAGTAAAACTGCATCCAAAATGAATAACATTAATTATCTCATAATAATTGCTGTTATGACAATGCTTTACATTCATTTCTTCATTTGAGTCCAATGCACCCGGCACATTATTGACAGAGATCCATTTAGAGCAGAAGCTGCAACTCTTGATAAGGGGGTCTAACACGTTTAAGAGGGAAAATGTTGTTAAGACTAAAAGGGTATGTGTTATTAATAATAATGATAATAACTGCTATCTTAAAGCTGCTAAGGACGATATATCTTTTATCAGTAGTGTAGGCATCATAAATTAATAGATTCATCCAAAAAAAAAGGTGTAAAGGTTGAAATTGTCAGTTGAAAGTTTGTTTATTGACATTGTCGGAAAACTTTCACGCATTAAATTGTGAGACACAGTCCTATAGGCAGATGCATAGAAGTGTTTTTACTTCAATTTTACCGTGCTTTCTTGTGTCTGTCCACAAAAAAAAAAAACTCTGCTAAAGGGGCTTTCAAACACTTTTCTAGTGTTTTCATGGATTAAAAATTGCAGCAAAACAATGACAGATTTTTTTAATCGGGCTGAAATAGAATATCTTAAGGAGCCAAGTCATATCAAGAGGAATACCTCATTGTCTGACAAAGAAACAATGAAGGAAAAACACTTTTCAGCATCCCTCTACGGCAGTGGTTCTCAACATTTTCAGCCCGCGACCCCCAAAATAAGGTGCCAGAGACCAGGGACCCCCCACTATATCTGAAGGTGGATGAACACAGGCATGAACACTGAAGAACAGTCATGTGGAGACAGGGCCATCTATAAGGGGGAATAAGGGGAGAGATTTTTGGGGCTCATCCACAACGTTAGTAAAATGATGGTCCATTGTTCTATGAATCTGTGATAACCACATTTATTTATTTATCTGAATAATATCCACTGTTATCCAGGAAGTTTATTAGTATTTGTGCCATCGAATGTAGTCATCTTAAAAATGTAAATCCTTGTTTTAATCAGAAATAATATTGGTTAAAAATACCCAAAAATGGTGGAAAAGGTGGTGAAATGGGATTTTAAAAACCACAGAAATTGGTTGAAAGTTGCAAATTAGAGTGGCTAAAAACAGAGAGAAAAATGGGTAAAAAGGTTTCAAAGAGTCAATGTTTTCTTAGAAGTGACAATAATGGGTCAACATATGTGGCATTAGGTGGGAAACGAGTTTATAAGTGCTGAAAATGTGTGAAGTGGAAAAAATTTGCATGAATGGCATTGAAATGTGATGAAGTGGCAGAAATGGGAGTAATGTAGCAAAAATGCAACCAAAAAAAAGCAAAAATACGATATATAAATATAAAAGTGATGAAAATAGGTCACAACATGGAAAGTCTGGTGTAGTTGTCGAAAAAGGGTTAGAGTAACAAAAATGGGCTCAAAATGTCCAGAAAATATTCTTAATCCCGACCCAAGGTTGATAACCTCTGCCATAGACAGATGGATGGAAGTGTTTTCCTTTCATTCTTACCGTGATTTGTTTTGTTTGTCAATACAAGTGTTTACAGTAAAGATCAACACAAACTTTTTTAGCAGCAATTTTAACCTTTTTTCAGCAAAAAAAAAAAAAAAAAGAAGCTTCTATTTATTGATCTACAGTATGTTGCCTACACTATGTTTTAAACTATTAAAAATCATTGTCTACAGTATCTACCGTTTATAATGCATTGACTCATATCAGACAGTTTTTGGTGCATGGGGAATGTTTTGTGTCCAGTATTGTTAGGAGCTTAGAAAACTGTCAAAGAAATAAAAAACATAACCTCTGGCATGAAATATGACCAATCTGCGCAATTTTAGCTGACACTATACTTTGACAGAACATTCGTCATTACGCTGTTCCTGTGTGCTGCAGTGAGTTTGACAAGCTTACTGCTCACTGATGCCAATCATAAGACTTTGATTGGAGTCATGTGATACTAAAAAGATGCCAAACATCAGGTCAGGCTCTTTAAGGCCAAGATGCAAACAGATGTCTAAACTAAAATCTCTTTCAATGTGCAATTATGAATAATTTGTGTTCATTCAGGTATAGATTATATCCAAATTAATAATAATAATAATACATTAGATTTAAATTGCACTTTTTCGGACACTCAAAGTTGCTTTACAGAATTAAGGGATTATTCTTTCACTCCACACATGGTGGTGGTGAGCTACTACTGTAGCCGCAGCTGCCCTGGGGTGACTGTCACCCCATTGTGGCACCTGGAATTCTCAGTAGTCTCCCATGTAGTTATAAACCAGGCCCAGACAGTGAGCTTGTCAGACAACAACACATCAGTTATTTGAAGACTGAAAAAAAAAAAAAAAACCTTGAAAACAAAATCAATTTATATTTTTAAGAGCAAAAAAAATAATGAGTCTATTCCTTTGTGTGTTTGTCACAATGATTCATGGCAGAGGTCTTTGTAATTATTTACATGCACAAGCTAGGGCTCAATAATTGCTCAGACAGTGGCTGGTAGGGACTAGCTGTTGGAAAAGTAGCAAAAATGGAAGGTTAATATGTCTCCTCATGATAATTGGATGAATGGATCAATGAATGTAATAAAGTTAAAGACAATGCAAAAATGTATACTGTATATACAGTATTAAAAAACAACACTACAGGGAGAAATGTATTTGTGTTTAGAATTGTCTCTACATTTTCCCAATTTTCTAATAAAGTTTGGGTGATAATCCATATGTCAAAGTATCCGTTTACACAATAATATAGAGATATGTATTTATATAAATGTGTGCAATACACATTTACCAAGTCTCTATAAAATATGTGAAATTCAAATGATACTAACAGAGTAAAACTTGCTTAAAACCTCCTAATATGTGTCATCTAGTCGATATAGTCCTGGACAACATATCGAGATTCAAGATCTTTAAGTTCAAAATATTTATTTATATCTAATGTTGCAATTTTGAGAAAAAAAATATTGAGATATGAGTTTTGGTTAATACTGGCCTTCAACATATTCTTTATCTCATAGTGATCATTGGTATTTTAAAGTAGCTATAGGCATGTAAATCTTCAAAATCCTTCAGCCAGGTTGTAAAAGCAAACATTGGTGTTTGTTATGTTAATGACCACAAGTTAAAAAAAAAAATACTGGAGTAAAAAAACAATGATTTACAAATGAATGTGAAAAATCAGCAAAGCATTGAAAAAAAAAAAAAAAACACTTAGACCTACGTCATCTTTAAGTTTCATGTATTGATTATATGGGTTCATATCGCTGAGTATTCCCTTGGTCACTGAAGGAGCTTCTTTAAGAAGAGTTTGATTGAATTCTCTCAGATAGTCTCAGCTCCACTGGGACAAGCTGTGTCAATTCTTTCATATAGAGCTCAGCATCATCACTGGAAACAAGCTGGAAACCTATGCAGCATCTAAAACAAAGCATAGCTTTAGCTCCTGCGCGTACACAGTAAAACCAAGTAGTACGGTAGTAATTTCAACTAATTAGTGAGGATGCAGGAGACATGCTAGGTTAATGCTATTGCTAGGCTAATGCCAACTCTAACACGAGATTAATGCTAATGTTAATGCTAGGCTAATGCTAATGGTAGGTGTGGTGTATTAGCCACACATTTAAACTGTAACCCAAATTACAGTTAGTGATGTCATGATTGACACCTCAGGGTAACGCTTTGTGAAGTTTGTAGCACGCATGTGTTCCATGTTGTCATGTACCTGCATCATCTCCTCCTCGTAGAACACTACACTAGGCTAATGTTGTTGCAAGGTTAGTGCAAGATTAGTGCAAATGTTTGTTTTGGCTAATGCTAATGATATTACTAGGCTAATGCTAAGTTAGTGATAATGCTAGGCTAAAAAGATTGCCAGGTTAATGCTACATGATCGGTTAGTAGTTAGTGCTAACGCGAGGATAAAGCTATTGCTTAGCTCATGTTAAATCTAGGCTAATGCTAACACTAGCACTACGTTAATACTAGGTTAATGCTAGGCTAATGCTAAGCTAATGCTATGTGTGACGTGGAGCAGCACCTGCCTCCTCACTTGCATTTTCTTTAAAAAATGCAAATATTCTAGTTGTGGTTGTGATTCTGCTGTTAGATCAATACAAAGTGCCTGCAGCATTACAAACTTTTAGATTTGATTGTAGTGTAGATAAGTTAAGATGCATTATCACACAGAACTCAGATTACAGAAGTCTAAGAAGACAGATACCGGTCTGTTCACCCATTAAACCATGGAGTCGAAGCTGTGTGTGACCACCTGGAGCTGTATGACACGGCCTTTATAACCGGGACTGGACTAGGAAGGATTTGGCGCGGAGGAGAATCAACAAGGAGGTGGTAGTAGCAGGTAAAAGTTCTCTCTGTAGCACTGAGCTAGGATAGCATTAGTCTCTAATCACACCGGCTTTTTTCACTGGTGGTTTATTTTCATGAGAGGAAAAAAAGAACGCAGCTTCTCGCTTCAGCAGGCAATGAAACTCACCGAGTTGGATGTGTCGCTGGTGGGCGGTGCTTCGCTTCAAACTCGCATATGAAGCGAATTGAGACATTTTCTGATCCTGCGCTCTCTGAAGTGCTTAATGTTTGCAGGTTTTCTCCCCGACAAAACTCACAATGTCAACGTCTATCTGACAGAAGTGTATAAAGTGTGTGGGGATGGGGTTTTACAGCCTTAAAACATGTATAATAATTGTAAAATAAATAAAGCTGACTACTTTGCGGATTGCCACTATTGCGGGTGATTTTTAGAACGTAACCCCCGCGTTAAACGAGGGACTAGTGTATATGCGCATGCAAGCATGCACTGCTTAGGTAAATAAATATGGAGGCATCTCATCTCAGGGTGTGTGGGAATGATAACATGTATATCATGATAAATATGTATTCATTTTAAGAACTCGCTCTCTTTCCACTGTCTACTTTTCTCCTTATAGATACTTATCAGATATACCTGTATATCCACATATGACCTGGGTCAGATTTAAAAATAATCCAAATTGTACTGTTCACATTGACATGAAAAAATCAAATACATGTACATTTGGGCATAAAAAAAAAAAAAATAAATAAAAAAATCGGAATTGACCTGCAGTGTGTCCATAGCCTATGATTACTGGTCACCACCAAACTTCTTTGTTAATAGAAAAAGTCCAACCGGTCAAGGCAAAAATGGTGTCTGTGGCAGTGTTGAGCCTCAACTCGTTCAATGACCAATCATCCGTTGGATGAACATATACTGAACGTACGGTATTTCTGCTTGATGAACGTTATCGTGAGCGCGTTCATTCTGACGTTCTAACTTCGTTCAGCAGAGTGCCAGATTTCTATAGAGCCTTCCAGGCAAAAACACACCATAAACGGGTCTTAATTATGTAGAGTTAAAACACCCCATCTGGCAACCCTAGCCACCAGAGGCAGCAGCTCAACCTCAGATTCTGTTTCCGCGATTAATAAGGCATCGTCACTTAAAAGGTCAGCTCTCAAGAAGCAACTGCACACATCAACAATGTTATCGGCAAACCTGAAACAGCAGCCATTCAGTCCATAAGAAGCAGCTGTAGCTTTCACCCCTACAGTATATTGTCAAAAACAGTGGGAAAAACTTGCTTTTTAATGAGAAATGATTCAAACAAAAACAAAACAGTGGTCCTAAAATGTGCATTCATTTTCAACCTGTAAACTATTCACATCAAATTCCATTTCAGCCCATACAAGCCAGGTGCTTTAGTTAGATGTAGGAAAATGCCAGGATTCTGAGGGGAATCTCTTGCAGCAACATTGAAAAAACTAATAACTAATTTCTGGAAATGAGAACTTAGTTCAAAATGTTGAACTATAAACTATGAACTTTACTGAAATAGTTAATTTTAACATTTTCTGAATGAGACTTTGAAATAGTTCATATAGAAAATTAACTTTCACAACAATGGTCTGTCAGAGAACAGTTTATGAGTACAAGTAAACACAGTATCTGACCTGATACACAAAGCAGGGTTAAAGGTACAGCATTGTAATTGCCTGTGTTCCCAACAGGCTTTCAGGTTATGCAGGAAATGCAAGCGCTACACAGTCAGCGTTTTGTTGCTTTGTTTGGTAACTTAAAAGAAATGTGTGAAAAACTTTTGTTGAACCTGACATTGCTGTAATGCAGGTTGCTGTATTTCTTTCTGGAAGGCAAAAGGAAAATGAATTTGTGACTACAACAGGTGCCTGTGTGACCAAAACAAGCCACTCTAATGATTTTACCACTGACTAAAGTCTTATCCTTTCAAGTATTGGTGATTTAATACTGACCTCAAGGCTTTGGGAAGCAAGGTATTGAAATAATATTAATAAAGTCTACACTATCATTCCTTTGATGGGGAATCCAATCTTGGAGGATGTAAAAGGAATATGATTGTGAAAATTATTCAAAGTTTAGAATATTAATGATAACTCAATAACAAAATATCAGGGTAGTTGCAGAAAACCTAATTAAAAAAAGAGCCCCATGGATTTTCCTTGTCATGAATAAGTCTATCAAACATCTTAGAAGTGTTCAAAGTTTGTTTAAAGTAATAAGATACTTTTTTAGATGATTGACAATTTTATATCACCCCCCCTTGGGATAGAAACGTTTGCATTTATTTCTTTGAAAACAGGACATGAACCAAAGCTATTTATTTCTTTTTTTACAACAAGACCCAATATATTCCTCAAATGACATTTAGAGTGAAAAACAGTGCATCGTGTTTTCATATTTCTCATCATAGTTCATTGCTGCGGGTAATACCTTTGGGTAGTGCTTGCAGTAGTGTTTACAGTAGATGACAATCTTTCCAGCTCTCCCTCGTGCCATCAGGTCTTCAACCTTCTCTGAACATCCTGTATCATGCATTGGTCTTCCCCTCCTTGCCTCCCCCTCTCCTTCTACATCTACAAATGAAATCTAGCATCAGCAATCAATTGGACGATCCCAATATGACTGTGCTTTGAAAAGCTACAGTAGAGGAAAAGAAGCACAGGTTTAGTGGGTGGATCGTGAAGGGTGATCTTGGAGCACAGAGAGGTGAAATTCTAAGGGAAAACAGATGGCATCTCATACTTCATTAATCACCAGCAAGGACGACAGTTAGACTAAATTGGAAACGCCGGGATACTACGTCAGTCTCCATCAGCTTCCCTTACGCTTCTTTCCTCCACTTTTCTTTTGCGCACCTTCCTCCGTCTTCATCAGTCCTACCTATACCTACCCCAGTCCCACTTCTCTCCATCTTCTTTGTCCTTTTTCACCCCTACGTTTCCATTGCTTTTCTTTCACATGATCTTCAATCACAGGCCCCATGATTTATGGGCCTCACATCAGCACAATCGCTGCCTCAAAGAAAGCAGTGGAATCCTGCTGTTACAGTAACAAAAAACAGGGCGGCACAAATATATATTTGTAAGTCTTGAGGTAATCATTCATGCTTTGTTTAGCTCTCTGCGATTTGGTGATATGAAGCATTAGCGTCCGGGAAAAATGTGATACCTAGTTTTATAGGAATAGCGGCTTTTAGGTGGCACCACTGAAAAACAACAAAGAATAGGGCAAAAACATTTTAATTAGCCTGTTGTTCTGCAACCAAATAACTTTCATATACACGATGCAGCACCAAACAAATGATTTGAGATTATTTGATTCAGTAAATTTAAGTATAAACAAAAACAAAGTGTATAATAGCTAAAGAAAAAGAAAAAACATTTGGATTCAGCTTCATTTCATTTATTTATGTATTTGGATTAGGCAGAGGAGTAAAGAGTACTGAAATCTATGGAAGTACTGTGTGGTATGTGATTGAAGTACAAGTAAGTCATGCATAAAATACTCAAGTAGAAGTTAAAAAGTAGCTCAATTAAATAGTACTCAAAGTAAATGTTACTAGTTATTGTCACCCCTCACATTTATTTATGGTACAAAATCTACGGCTTTCTTGCATACAGTAAACATCTTGCAATTTATTTTCTACAAAGGCATCAGCATAACGCCTTTGTAGTTTTTTTTTTTTTTTTTTTGATAAAATAACACCAATGAACTCAATAAAAAATTTTTTTTAAATATTCTCCAGCTTAATTTATGAACTCTAAAACTGAGAAAATAACCTCCATTCAGTGCTGTTTTTGTGCTGTGCATTACGTTTAATCTGGTTGGTCGGGTATGATGTGATGCATTCGATTGTTGTCAGTGAAACTACAAAAAAATAAAATGACCAATTTCCTTTGATCATTTTAAAACAAATAATTATTTACTCAGTAATGGTTGGGTGTAGAAATTTAACAAATCACTTTACTTGTTTTAAAACGTACTTAAGTATAAGTAAAATTATTGATTTAAAATGTACCCATAAAAGCAACTCAATTACAGTAATGTGGGTACCTATTGTAATCCATTACTTTCACCTCTGGAATTAGGACATTACATATTAATCAATGCGTCGGCAAACAGCGTCAATATAAATATGCTGGAGTTAGCACAATAGCTAAATTTCACTTGTCCTAAGGCAGTTAAATATGTGTGTTAAATGTTGTATATATATATATCACAGTTAAGCAACATGACACAATGAGACAAACATTAAACCTGACAGACGACAGAAAACATGATACCACATACTGTATATTATTTACAATTAAAAAAAAAAAAACAGTACTCAGGAGTTAAGAACACAAGAAAACAGTACAATATTATCTATGGCTACATAACTGCTTTGAATGTTGGGTAATTGCCACAGTTTGATGTTTTCTGGAAGTGTATTCCATAAATGTAGTGTTTCTGATAGACTACACCATCTGGCTAAATTCAGGTTTCATATCATTGGGGCAACTATAACCATTCATGTAAACAGAAATACTGGTTTCTCCAAGATTCCTTAAAAACATGTCTGTGGACAGTTGTCCCATCGTGTGCTGTTTGAGGTGGTGCCAAAAACCAGAAAGGAATCAATACTTGTGGGTCGTTTTCCAAAGGCACCAAAGAGCTTTCCTATGAAGAAGCCAAATGAACGTGCCTACAGAATGTGAATATAAAGATGCAGTATTATTTTTTTATCTTTAGTTTTCAGAATAATTATCAGCTGTCAAGCGTGATTTGTTATTTTGACACCGAGGGTAACGAACACCCCAATGTGTGCGATTCTTCAGATCCTTTCCTTCACAGAGAATAAAACACTCAGTACTATAACATCCTAAATAAGGACTCAATGGTGTTTATAACCCTGATATTTTATTTGTGGATCGTGCAAAATAAGGTAATTACATTTTCACAACTACGTTGTTAAAATATAACAACATTTACAGGCAATCCATCGACTCTAATTAACCTAACATGTTAGGGAGGAACATGCAGACACTAAACAGAAAGGATCCATGGTGTTAACCCTTTACAGACAGAAGGAGAGGATGATGACTCAGTAATTCTGTACATATACTTTATTGTTAGATGTCCTATTGGGCCTAATGATTGGTTTGTATTACCATATTTATGATTGTATTTATTTATTTACATTAGATTTGTATATCTTTCCCATTTCTTGAGTTTACTTGACCTTCTGTATTTTGTTCCTTGTTTTGCAGTACAAAAATCTTAATTGTGAGTAGCAAAAGATATACCAGTGTATGTTGTCTGAAGGTATGCACTGTATTTTAATGCTCTCAAAAAATGAAAATAATAATTAAAAAAAGGGCTGAACACCAAGCCTTTAAGAACATTGTAAATATCAAATCATAAGAGATCATTGAGATTGGGAATCAATTGATTTATTTATTTATTTATTCAGTTCATTTCCGACATGGTTGCAATCACAGAAATTCATTTTGACATTCAGAGCAAAATCACATCATTGTTTTTTTTTTTTTTTTTTTTGTCCTTTTGCATGCCGGAAAGGGCGACGGAAAAAAGCATTATGCTTATCCAGATCCGTCCCCTGATTTGAACACAGATAATTTTACATCAAACTTCGTTTCTTCCCTAGTCAAACATTCTCTTCTTCATAATTTGATCTTTTCATTAACGTGTTTTGATGGATGGATGGATGGATGGATGATTGAAGTACTCAATCTCTCATATATCATAAGGTACCTAATGATACAAGGAAAAAGGTTCTATTTCTTTCCATTTTATTCCTCACACTTAGAGCCAGACCTACCACTTCAACCTAATTTAAACGTCACTATTCATCTCCTCACTCTGCCTCTCTCTCTGCTTTCATTTCCCTCGCTGACCCTCGTTTTAACAAGATGTACAGATCTCCAGGAAACCACTGTGTTGGCTGTTTGATGGATTTAATCAGGGCTTTTGGGAGACCCTTGAACCTGAGCTCCTTTATCATCCAGAAATCATTTCTGTTGAAGAAAACCCACACACAGTATCAGGGAATAGTAGTTAGTGGTAGTTGCGATCGTAGGTTTGAGTGAACCATTATTTGACTTGAAGACAGATATTTGATCAAATGTAATCACATCTGCCAAACCCAATGGTTCATGTCAATCATAAATTGAAAGCTTAAAGATATCCACTTGTTTCATTTCTTCCTTACATTACTTTCCAGATGAAGGCAGTCTGGGCAAAAACATTGATTCTATTGAGAACATTAGGTCACCTCTTTGACTTTCTATATCACAAAGTTTCTCCTAATCCCTCTTATCAACATTTGCATCACTTTCACAGCCTGGCACATTGCAAATAATGAAAGAAGCCATTAATGTTTTTTTTTTGTCTGCTATGAAAGCTTTCTACAAAAGAACTACTAGTGAAACCGAGAACCCAAGGTCAGATTCAGTAATCATGTATCAATTAGCCACTGAAATGTTCTCTCCATCCCAACCACACATGCCAGAGAAACATGGCTACATGGAGTTTTTCTTTCTTTTTCTCAAGCACTTGGTTAATCACAGTGAGATAATGAAAGACAACTAATGGTTGGCTGATGTGTGACTTAATTTTTCTGAAAAGTCAAGTAATTCACCTAATTAGCTACTCTCAAAATTTATTTTGAGATTTACAAAAGCAGTAATTTAAATAGGAATATTTGCTAATAAATATTGTGATAATATAGTTACAAGATATGGGGATTTAAAAAAAAAAAACAGATTAAAATACACTTCATAAGAAAGAAGAAAAAACAACTACAAGTTTTATTTTATTTGTATTTAGAGTTCAGTGCTGCAAGCTCTTCCTTTCAAATCTTCTTAACTCATCGCTCTCTGTTACTGACTAATGCAGGTGTCAGGAGAAGAAAAATGGGAACTCTAACATCGGATTGGACTCTCTCCTTAAAATAGTCGACTCTTCCTCACCCCTTCCATTGTCCTACCCTGACTCCCTCTTCCCTGTTCCCTTTCCCCTCACCAAGGTGTAACACTGCCTTCTCTTTTATATTCTCCCTTTTCTTGCCCTTCCTTAGGAAGGGCTGGTGATGGTAACAATTAAGCAATGAAACATCATATTATTTAATTGTAATAGTAAAACATGCATTGCTGTTGTGAAAAGATTGCACTACATGTAGCACGTGTCAAACTCTCGGCCGGGGACCAAATCCAGTCCTTTTGTACATCTAATTCGTGCCACGGGAGAAAGTAAAAATGACAGCGCAAACATGGTTCGCAGTTTTCCCGGTGCTTATATTGCACGATTGCAGTCAATAATGTTAATCTGTTGAAAAACACCTCAAAATTCTTACAAAATCCTTCAATTTTCTTCAAATGACATAATATTTCCCTTAATTAAATAGAAAATGGTCACAAAATCTAAGAAATTTTGGTACTGATATCTATCACTTATTGCTTAGATGTGGTCCGTTTCTTACATATTTTGTATTTCATGTATATGTTGAAGTGTAAACTAGGGCACAATAATGTCGATATTACTCATTTTCCAGCATAAAATCTGTGGCCTGTTTGAGATCAAACTGCTCCCTATTTGGCCTTCGAACTAAAAAGAGTTTGACATCCCTGACGTATAGTGCTGACCTGCGACAGCATGTGCAGACAAGGTAAAAAAAAGAAAAGAAGAAAGATGGAGGAGAAGAAAAATGGCACTTTTTTAGTTTTAGACAAGCATTATCCTTGTTTTATTTATGTTTTTATTTTGTATTCAGGCATTAAAATGATCTGCCTCTCAAAGTCTGGGGCTGAGCTGAATGAGAGCTGGACATCACCTGAACTCGCTCAACCAGCATTTCTTCAAGTCTCCATGAGGAATCCTGTCAATATCACTGTGTACACTTCTCAGACAGATCGCTGTAATCTTTAGTTGAGACGAATCTGTTAGGCATTCAGCACCATGATTACAGCTACTTAGGGGAAGGCCGTTAACGGAGCAAAGGGAGCAGATGTTGACTAAATGAGGATGAAGTTGTAAATTGCTCGTGTAATTGAATCGGAACAATTATCAACACTTTCAGCAGAAATTCTGTCAGGAATGAAGGAGTGCTTGTCCTTATCTAGAACCATTTATCTGGTGTGAAGTTAATCACATTGATGATAATCAATTACGTCCGTTTTTACAGTATTTTCAGTAAATTGGTTGATAATATTATTCCAAGTGAATAATGAGTAATACTAGAATAATGATAGAACACAAAATGACTATCAAACACACACACACTAACAGAAACATACACAAAGACAGTAATAATATCAAAAAGTGACTGCAGAAAAAACTAATAAATTACAGAAGAATGCACAACAGGACAAGAAAAACAGACAAAAAATACCAGAAAATAATTTAAAACTATACACTATACAAAACCACAACAAACATGCACAAAACTACAATTCAAAACATAAAATGGCACCAAAAAAACACTAAGTGACTCATAACATACAAAAATACAAATAAAACTCATAGAATGACAGAAAACATACAAAGAAAGAGTCTATACAACCAAAGTACCGGTACACAAAATATCCCTAATCTCTCCCCCCAACCACCCCAAAACAACATTTAAAAAACACACAAAATGAACACAAAAAACTCAACATTACTTCAAAAACATGAATAACCACAACAAAAACACAAAATGATTTAAGAAATAACAATAAATAATTGTAATTGGACAAAAAAATAAAATAAAACACAGAACCCTTTGTTCAATCCTATATTAATGTTCAGATTGGTCAGTATTTTGAATGCAGATATGAAGGAATATGATGTGGCTCCCAGATTGTGATAAAAAATCCCCATCTCTGTCATAAATATTGTACAAGAGCATTAACGTTCGGCTAAATTGGTTATTTTATTCACAAATAAAATATTGAAGATTTTGTGCAGATTTTGGTTCACACATTTTGTTGCATTCATGTCATTTAGTTAAATTCAACTTTCTTTATATAGCACAAATTACAACAAAGTCATCTCAAAGTGCTATCAAAATATAAAATTCATAATAAGAAGGGAAAATTCTTTTATATATGTAATACCAGTATTGCTAATGTTCAGTCTTGTTATTGTGTAGCCTGACATAACAATTACTGATCGCAAAAAGTCACTTTACCCTGTTTTTTGTTATTGTTGTTTACACTTTAAACAAAATGTAAAACAAACTTTGTTAACATTTATATATACAGTATATTCATCTGGTGCTATAATGCATCAACATTGTTCCCTTTATTGAACCCAGTTCTCAAAATCCTGCCAAAGATGTTGTCGTTTACATTCAGGTTATGAACTTGGCAAACTAATCAAAACAGCATGAGGGTATATGCTAATGACATCTCAGTGGGACACTTCCCTCCACTGTGTGACCTTCCTCCCTGAGCTGTGCACATCCAGCCACATGCACAACAGTAAGGGGAGCGGGCTGCAGAGCACACTGAGGAGAAACTTAATGAGCAAGGCTTCATCAATGATTGGGACTGTTTGTGAGCGCAGACCAGTGAACGCATGGACAGATGCTGCACTTTAGTAACTGCGTCATTTTCTTGTTCCTTTTGCATTCCCCTCCCAGGTGAAAAAAGTTACATAGGCTGCAGGGAAATAATGTCTACGATGCATATGTGAGAGTTGAAAGGGATCTTGTGTTTAAAGTTACTTTAATTACTTTTTAGGGTCCCTAAAGCTCATGGATGCAGGTGGAGTGGAGATAAAGACAGATAGGAAGAAGGAAGAGAATTATGTGTAATATAGGCCTATTTGCTAACAGAGCAGTTGAAGATTAGACACCGGAAGACTGTTTATGTATCCTTTTATCTTAAATATATGCTTATATTAGTGTGTGGGGTCAATGGGGCTGGGGCTTATCATGGCTTTACTCCCAGTGTAAGACGGAGGACAGAAGAGAGATGGCCAGTCCACCACAGGGATAACAGACAGAGACAGACGAGCACAGGCATGTGCACGTACATACTGTATTTGCTGCATGCACAATAGACCTGATCGGCTGTGGGAGGAAAAAAAAAAAAAAGTGCATCCATCAGCTCCATCCTGGACGCCGTGTTGGTGAAGTGTAAAAGCACCCTCAGTAAGGCTGTATAGGTGAGAAGTAGGGCTGGGCGATATGGACCAAAACTTGCATCGATATATATATATATTTTTTTTTCAAAATGGTGATATACAATTGATCATTTTAATTCAATTGAAGACATACCAGAAAAACATTACTGTGATAAATTTGCTGATGCAAAATGCCGCACAGGCTCATTTATTAACAAACAGCTGCACAATATGTGTCACTTTGGGCTTTTACTCCTCTAAGGGACAGCACGTGTGAGTGAGTTCTTGTTTAGGACGCACTCAGCAATCCATCTAACTGTGCTTTTCATGATGTTCTGAGAAGTAGTGGAAGCAGCAACTCCTAAAACAAGCATTTTAATATATATATAAAAAAATAATAAATATAAAATCAGTCTAACAATATTGTAATTTTCTATTTTGCCAAAATAGAAAACTCAATTTATTTTGAATCTCGAAATATTGCCCAGCCCTAGTGTGAAGCACCGCCCCTAAAACGTGGCTCCAAAACGTGTTCATTCACTATAACAAACCTATTTAGATAAATCAGACAAGTATCTATGTCTATTTGTGTTAATGTCTGCAAAAGCCGTTTGTGTTGTTTTCAGAGGTGAAATTAACGAATTACAAGTTACTGTAATTGAGTAGCTTTTATGGGTAATTGTACTTTTTTGAGTTTATTCCTAAATAAGTAATTTTACCTCTTTTAAAAGGAGTAAAGTGATTTGTTACATTTCTACACCCATCCGTTACTGAGTAAATTATTTTTTGTAAAATAATCGACGTGTTCTTATGTTTTTAAATTTCAATGCTCAAAGTTTATTATAGTTATTGTTGCTGTAGTTGGACATTGAGATGTAATAATAAAGGAATCTTGTTCAGCCATTTCTGATCAACACCCAGCCACTTTCTTGGGTTCAGGTTGGTGTTTCTACCTATTATATTGTTGCCCACATGGCACATTTGGCATTGGTACTGTTTTAGAGTTCATAAATGTTGCTATACTTAAAGCCTGATCATTTGTATTATTATTATTTTGAATTGGATGGATGAATTAATTGGTGTTATTTGATTTTTTTTAAATAATTGTACATTTTGACAAACATTTTATACAGATGCCTTTGTGGAAAATAAATGAAGTTTCAATTGTGTAAGATTTGGTCTCTTCCTTTTTAAGTTTATACATGAGATGTTAAATGTATGCAAGGGAACCATGGCAAGATTTATTAGCAAAAATAAACATAGGGGGCGAAAATAACTAGTAACTTTTACTTTAAGTACTATTTCATTAAGCTACTTTTTACTTGTACTTGAGTATTTTATGTAAAACTTACTTGTAATTGAGTACAATTTCAAGTCAAGTAACAGTACTACTTGAGTAAGAGATATCAGTACTCTTTACACATCTGGTTGTTTTACCGTTTTTGTTTTAATTCAGAGGGGTGTCAAATTTTATTTTAGTTCAGGGGCCAAAACTGTCCAGTGTGCAGCAGATTTTAGGCGAGAAAATGAGAAATGTCAACATTAAGGTGCACTGTAAATGATATGTAAAGTATGTACGACACTGACAATACCCAAGAAACAAATGACATGCAGGATCTTGACCTACATTTTTTTTTTTTTTTTCATTTTATGGCCATTTCTTATTAAATTTGGGAACATTTTTTGTGTAAAAATATGATTTGATTTTAAGACTGCCACCATGTGATATAAGCGCGGGAAAACTGTGAGCTCTTGCAGATATTGAGGAGTTTGTTTTTTTAGATAACTGAATTATTAGATCATTTTCACAATGATTCATATTTTCTAAGTCATTTTTACTTCCTCCTGTTGGCCAGACTGGATGCTCTAAAGGGCTGAATGTGGCCACTTGGCCTTTGAGTTTGATACATGTGTTTTAATTAAAGGCTCTAACAGAATTTAATGAAAGTCAATTACAAAGCCCCTTCTGTAGGCCTACTTTGATTCATATAGACTAGAGGAAATAAATAGCAATATTTAGTGCAAATTGCATTTGTAGTCAGTACCTTTTTTAATAACCTTTGTACTGGACATTAGTTCACAGAGGATACACAGCAATTATTGGGAATATAAACCAAGCAGTAAAGATTTGTGATCTGTGGGGCACACCTTTTATATAAAGGCACGCTGGGAAATCAAACAAAAGCTAAAATAATAACCAAATGTAATGGTTTGGTTCTGCAAAGGTAATGGATCTTTTGCTGCCTTGATTTGTGATTAAAAGAGCAAACACTACTTGTAATATATGAAATGTGAAAGTCGTATTTGCTGTGATTTATTTAGGTATGCGCTGAGCATACAGATATGTGATACAGGCAATGAGATTTTTAGATTCAATTGATCAGAGGAAGTGCTTATTCACACTTTTATTTCTATAATATATGAAAGCAATTGTGCTGCCTATGTACTGTACATATAGTCAGGCTGTATTGCTGAAATACAGCCACAACATGTGAAAATAGAGAAAATCATCCGTATGTAAATGGTTAATTGATCTATCAGGATACCAAAAGCTACACCTTTCCTTCCATTGGCATCAAATAATTTCTACCCGTATGTTCTAATCATTAAAGTGCAATATTTATGCAAAACTTATCATGAGCACATTCCCTATATCAGGGGTTCTCAACCTTTTCAGCCCACCACCTCCAAAATAAAGGTTTCAGAGACCAGGGACCCCCACTGTACCTGAAGGTGGTTGAACACAGACATGAACATGAAGAACAGTCTTGTGGAGACAGGGTCATCTATAAGGGAGAATAAAGGGTAGAGATTTTTGGGGCCCATCTATTAAGTCAACAAAGTGATGTTTCATTGTTCCATGAATCTGTGATAACCACATTTACTTATTTATATGAATAAACTTCCTGGATAACAGTGGATATTATTATTATTTGTGCCATAGTATATAGTGATCTTAAAGATGTAAATCATTGTTTTAATCAGAAATGAAATGGGTTAAAAGTGACCCAAAATGGTGAAAAAGGTGGTCAAATGGGATTTTTAAATCCACAGAAATAGGTTAAAAGTAGCAAATTAGAGTGACCAAAAATGGACAGAGAAAGTGGTAAGTATTTAAAGTGTCAGAATTGGCTTAAAAGTGGGAGAAAAAGTAAGAACAATTAGTTTAAACTGGTAAAAAAAAATAGGCATGGCAAATGGTGGTTAAATTGGCAAAGATTAGCATGAAATATGTTGAAAAGAGGTTAAAAGTGACAATACATGTGCGACATTAGGCAGGAAAAGTGGTGGAAAGGGTTTATGAGAGCCGGAAAGGTCTTGAAAGTAGAAATTTGATGAAGTGGCAGAAAGGAGTAATGCATTAAAAATGCATTAAAAGGAGCAAAAATAAGGCAAGAAAAATTGATTAAAAAATAGGTTAAAATAAGGCAAGTACGGCATAGTTTCAGAAAAAGGGTAAAAATAAAATAAGCAAAAATGGGCTCAAATTGGTCAGAAATTATTCCTAGTTTCTTCAAGGCATCTTGTAACCCGCTCCCAGTGACTCGCTAGCCCAAATGGTGTCCTGACCCCAAGGTTGAGAACCCCTGCCCTAAAGTACCGATACGTTAGATTTAACCATAAACAGAAAAATGTTTGTATTATCTGGCATACACAAATGACTGTTGTGTTTTGAATGAACTTTAAAAACGGCTGTAAACAAGCGATGCGTGCATGCCATTGCTCTGCTCTGAAGCCATGCTGGGCAGGGAAAGGATTCCTGTAGAGCTGAAATATGGAGCTGTCAGGAAGAGCCTTAGAGAAGCGACGAGAGGACACTGTGACCCAGGCAAAGCCCAAGGTGTGCCAGGGATACATGGTTTAGATTGTGTTGATATTACACCAGGCCACAATCTCAGTGATTTAAAGAAGAAAGGAGTAATCAAGCACCGTTGACATCATTCCCACACATTCAAGTAGGAACGTCTCACCACATGTGAGGGTAGAACAACTCTACCCTCTGAAATGAATAACCTACTATAAGATATTACTCTGAAAGCTACTTGCCAAATTACACTTAATGTTCCCACATCCAACTTTAGTCTGTTTCCCTGTGTGTAGCTTTAAATAGGAGCTAAAACGTAGCAACTTCTAATGGCTACACTTGGGCTGTCCTTGTAATCATTTGGGCCAATTGTTTTCATACTGAGATTGTGTCAGAAAAAGCAAAGAAACAACATGAGACAAAAAATACTAGCATCTGTTTTGCTGAATATTTCTGAATGTGTTGACCCTAATTTTTTTTTTTTCAATGTTTTTTTTAATTGATATATTTAGATACTGTAGAGTTGTTGTTTCCAACTGTTAAGTTTCAAAGGTTTCATAGTTACAACCTGCAGGGACAAATGTAATCATTAGACCCAATTCCAAGTTTCACAAGCTCCAGATCAGAGTTTATAACGCAGGCAAGTGTGCTTGAGGTAATTTAGAAAAAGATGATGAGGGAACTCCTTCAGTGTGTTTAATTCATCTCCTAATCAAAGAAAAAATGCCAAATTGATGAAAAAGCTACTAAAAATCGAGTAACTGAACAGTCCTCTCCACCCGAGAGCAGCACTGAGATTAATCAACGACGTGAATGATACACTGCTATGTGCATTTGTGCATGCATGTGTGCATGTGTGTGTGGGGGGGGTTTTAATCTCCACCAGCTCGTAAATGTGAGTAGGCTGAATAATGGCTCATACTAGGAATAGCCAAGGATGTTAAATTTTGAAGGGAAAAAAAAAAGGAATTGGAGAATGCAAGATAAACAGTATGGAGCAGATGGCGGTGTCCGCAGTGCTGAGCGGCCAATAATGAAGCCCAGTATAATTGTGTGTCTGTGCACCTCTGTGGACGATTGCTTTAACTGCTTGGATGTGTATGAGACAATGCACATGTGTGTGGCGCGTGTAAGGAGTAGATGGCACATTGTGGCCTGGTGATAACAGCAATGAATGGCCTAGTCAAGTGTCCAACAAAGAATTAGTGGGGAACACTTTTCACTTTTTTTGCAGCCGATAGCATTTTTTTTCCCATCCTGTGTGGATGGCGTGCACTAATAAATAAGAGGCATAAGCAGGGTCTTTGAAACACTGGCACGTGACGTTTATTTATGTAATCAGCAAAAGTCTTACATGTCAGCATTTTGTGTAATACATTTAGGAGGTAAGGGGTAAATTGCTAATAAGGAAAATTTGGAAATGTCTTGGTTGTGTTAATAGATCCATATGAATCTGTAATGAAGAGACTTAAAAAAAACAACAATACTTCATTTCTACCTATTGGAGACACCCAGTGAGTGAGTGAGTGCCTAGGACTGTCACCAGGGCTGTGTTTAAAATGTGTTTAAAATACTCTGTACTAAGCACTACATACTCAGTGACTATAAACTGTCTACTATTAAAAGGATTAGTATGATGACCTTCCCACTGAAGTATACTTCAAAGTTTCCCAAGATGCGTTTTGAACCTATAATGGCTAAAAACAAACACACTGAGACTAAATATATATTGATTCTCAACCTGTGAAAGTTCTGAAAACATCTTAACGACAAAGTGACCAAGTAGAATATCAACATGTGGTCATTTGATTCATAAAACTTGCGTATACACATTTCACGCCGACATTTTGGAGATTGTGCTACTGACTAAACTTCCTGTTAACTTCAAAACAAGAGTCCTATTTACAAAAGTGTTAAAAAACTAATGAAAGAAAAGAAGAGATGTTTTTGTTTTGAAGTATGATTTTTAACTTGAAGTTGGTCCCAGGAAAGTTTTATGTTCATCTCGCAAAGCATCGTATGACTAGTGTGCCCACACCGTGCCTACTTCAGAAATGTCCCAATATAGTATACATCCGGGTATTTCTTGTGTAAACAATCTTTCCATACTATCCAACATGAACGGACTACATACTAATTTTGACAGACTTAGTTTGAGTAGTACGTTAGTATGCTATTTTGAACGCAGTTCATGAGTGAGTGAGTGAGTGCCTAGCTTTACAATTTAAAAAACAAAATCCAAGTATAAGCCTCTATACTACAGTCATACTGTAATTTACTAACTACTGTAACTGTCATACAAGAGCCACAGTCCATGTGAAACATAAATATACCAGAGAGAGAAGGTCAAACAGAGACTGTACAAATTGATTTTTAAAGAGTGAGACCCATGGACATAGAGAAAAGAAATCCATATCAATTCCCAGTGGACTTTTTGTCTTCCAATGTTTGTTTTCTAGCGTGTCTGTTTGCTCCTTTGTGTCTGTAACAAGTGTGTGGTTTCTCAAAACAAAGTGGCGCAAAATGACAACACAAAACTAAAATTAAGGTAGCAGTGCATTTATCAACTGAGACGCTATTGTTTGTATTATTTTCTGTTGCTCTTTGACAGCTTTGTTGCTCAATAGCTTGAACAATTGTTTTAAAATTGACAGTTTTGTAAAACACTGACTGCACCTAGGCATTACTTTTCAATGTGTTGTATTGTATTTTCTTTAATGCCTGATCAGTCCCACATGCTGACATCCAGTGGGTTCTATTATGTTCTATTCAGCCTTCTGTTCTGTGCAGTTACACTGGAAACCAACCAAGAAATGATTCTTTGTGCTTTTGTGAAATCGTTTTATTATCCTAAGAACAAATCATCAGATATCAAAGTTACCAGGTCTTTGATAGAAAATTGTAACAAACCAACTTTCCATTAGGTTTTACTTTATCTATTGCTAAATTAATATTTTCTCCTTTTTCATATTCATGGCCATGTTTTGGAGGTGGTTTTGGAAAAATCACAAAAGCTTGTGGCATATAAACACTGAAACGTTTTCTGCACACACACAAAAAAACTACTATGTAAGATTCATCAACAAAAAAAAGTTATCGGTACAATAATCAATTAAGAACTTCTTACAAGGACAATTTTACTGATGCATTTCCTTGAATGTCTATTCCTAAGTGTGATTGTTCAGATGTTTGTGCATTTTGAAAGCTAAATATTGGCTTTTTTTGTGGTTTCAGTATGTATGTGTCAAATAAAAATTAGAATATATGATTTGTAGTGGAGCTCTTTGCAGTTTTCAGAAAATATCCTTTTGTTTTAGGTGTGAAGGTGCAGGTGATGGTGATGGTATTACCCAGCTCTGTGTTAGACCACACTCTCAGGCTAGTTTATGCTGACATGATCCACATCTAATTTACAACCTAATTGTAACCAATCCTTGACCTCATCTAATCAATAAGACCAAGATCATGAACCTAATGCTTTTACTTCCAACCATACAAGTGTTTGAGCCACTTCATCATCAATCACTTTTCAATCTCATTGATTTTTTTTTTTTTCTGTGCTAATAAAAAAAGAATGTTGCACGTAGTTGTCATTCTGACAATCTTTGCTTTCTCTTACTGCTTCTGGTCTTTAGTTCCTGTTCCACTCGGTTAATTTCTCACCCACCCCCCCAATGCAGGCCAGTCAGCTCAAATGACAAACGGCTGTGCATTTCTGCAAGATCGACATACGTTACCATGCTATCCATCACGCCTCTGACAGTTCTTCGATGCTTTCTCCAGAGGAAAGGCCACATACCACACATGTACACAATGCAAACTCCCGCAGAAAACCTCCTGAAAGCTCCCATCAGCCATTTGGAGTTCCCTTAGCCAGCATTAAGCTGCCAGGGCTGGGACTAAGAGAAAGAGAGAGCAGGGGAGTAAACTAGAAAAGAACTGAGGTGGCTAAAGTTCAAACTAAGTCCTTGTTTATACTGTAATGCCTGGAAAAGATTGGAAGTAAAATCTTTACATTTCATTCTCAGTTTGGTCTGAAATTTTTGCTATAGCTGCCAGGCCTAAATGCATCATGAGCTTTGACTCATTGAAAAAAAAAACCTGGATGTGATCAGATTGTCACAATACTTCATAGTTTACATCAAAGCCAATTGTTGCCCACATTGCCCATTGTTTTTTTTTCACCTAAAAAATAAATAAATGTCAGGCTCTCTTTTATTCTTTGTTTCAATCTTTCTTTACAGTTTTTCTCAGTCACTTTGCCACATTTCTCAAATGAGAAGCGCAATCCTCAAAACTACTTCAACCCTAACATCATGGTGTCACTTGTGCACTTCAAAAAAGAAGATTCTTATTTCTATGAACAAGTTGCAAATTCTTTGGTACATCCTTGGAGATGATTGCGTACAATTGTTTCCTACGTTATTAATTGCTTATGTCATGTTGATCAACATGTATTATATGAGTCTCTCTTGAACAGCTCACCCTCCTAGTGTTATGCTCAAGACCACATTATCCGAGACCAAGACTTTCAGAGACTAGAATGTCCCGTGACCAAGACAAGACCAAGACTTTTGAGAGTTGAGACCGAGTTTAGACAAAGACCAGACCGAGGCTATAAAATCAATTTCAAAAACCATGACAAGGTTGAACAGTTAAATAAAATTCTCCCTTTAGTTTTAGTTTCTTTTAAATGCATTTGACAGACCAAAAAAAGGTAACGCATGAATCGAAGAGATTTATCATTTTACCAAGTTCTTCTCCTCATAATCACATTAATAAAGTCTGGGCACTCTGAGACCGAGACAAGACCACGACCTTTAGAATGTGGTCTTGAGTACTATAACACTAGACCCTCCATAACATTAAGTCTTTGTAAGCAAAACGGTTGAACATGTCACAATATGTCAAGCATATATCTATTCTGAATCTGTCCTGGCTTGGTAACTTGATCCCAGGTGAATCTTGACTTCCTCTAACAAAGGGAGATTTGTGAAACATTAGATCGACAAACACAGTGTTTCAATATCTGACAGTAGAAGGCTAAGGAATTGGACAGGGTTATATCAGCCGGAGAGAAGAAGAGTTAGAGTGAGGCTGCGTGTTGATGTTGGGAGGTAGAGGAGGCCGAGGACATATGGACGTTCCTGATGTGATAAGAGCCACACAGGTAGAGCACGTTCTCAATCAAGGGCTTACAATGGCCGAGGCAGGTCGAAGGGTGCAGACAAATGTCGGGAGAACAACTGTGACCTCAATCATTCAGACTTTTCATCAACAGTGCACTGCAGGGCTGCAGTATTCCCTTAGGAGATTGTCCTTTAAATGTTCATATTTCTACTTTAGTTTGGGGGTTTTTCTTAGTGCTATGCAGTGCTCTCTTTTCCTTTCTGTATCAAAATGCCATGGTTCATCAACAAATTACAGGAAAAGATGTAATTTACAGTTTACATCCAAACAGCAGAACATCCCTCCTGAGTACACTGTTATAAATGCAACGTGACTAAGCATTTTGACTGTCTTATCCGTACACAATGAGACTAAGATTTGTAATTCCTATGGCACTGACATGTTCATTGGCACAGATATTTACTTTTGGGCAAGAGACTTTCTTTTGATGGTGCATTGCTATTTGAAGAAATTAGTTTAAGAAATGCAATTACTGCAGTGCAAATGTTGAGGATGGAGAATTCGAGAAATGTACTAAAGGCACTGGGACAAACTCTAAGACCATAATCAACTCAGGGTTTTAAACTGCTCTGATAAGGTACAACATTTCCACGTAAAAGCTTCTATAAGCTCTATCTGCAGAAAAAAAAAAACATTGTACATCATATCACACTTCACAGGGACCCAAATGGAGTCTTTTACTGCTTTCACCCTTGCACTTATGCAATGCTCTACTCATTCATCAAATACTATCACCTTCATGCATGAAGGGACTTGAAGGACTTCCAGAGGCATTTCAAAGCTTTGGTTCAGCCAAATCTTAGAATAAATGAATAAGAAAATGAAACTAGAAATGTGTGAAAATATGTTGTTACTGTTGATTCTATCGACTATGATTATGGGGAGCAGAGCTTTCAGTCGCTCTGCTCCCAAACTCTGGAACTCCCTCCCCCTGGACATCAGAAACATTGACACCTTACCCCTTTTCAAATCCAGACTCAACACCCATATCTTCCAATCTGACCACTCTCTGTAAGTCTCATCCTTAATTTCACCTTCATTGCTTTTCTCTGTATTATACTGTTTTTTAATGTTTTGCACTGTTTTTATTCTGTTTTGATCGTAAAGTGTCCTTGGGTGGCCTGAAAAGCGCTTTTAAATAAAACAAATTATTATTATTATTATTATTATTATTATTATTATTATTATTATTATTATTATTATGGTGTACAAAATCTGCAGGATAAATTTCAAACCTTGAAACTTTTAAAAAGTTTGATCTCCCCATAATAGATAATGGCATTGATAGATACTGAAATCAAGATTACAGAAGATTTGTTGTGTTTAAAGTAGAACACAAAAGACTGTCTTGTCTGACATGGTTTTCCAGCTAGTATTTTCTCTCTTTAAAGCAGGTGGATTGCAGGATGTACAAGTTCAACAATAATCCTCTCTTGCCCTTCCTTCACCCCATGACCACCTGCTTGTTCACTCGAGCAGAGACGGGCTAAGAAAATGGCTTTTCCCTCAGAAGACTCGGCCAACGTTTCATGAATGCAATGTAAACCTGAAGTAATCTCTCAGTAGTTTCATTGATGCATCAGTCAATTCAACACATCATAGCTTTGACTTCAAACCACAGAGGAATGTGTCATAATCACTGGAAGGATTCCCATGTGTTGCCTTTGATAGATAAAATCTTGGCAGTGGATTGGATTAACAAAAGCTCTGAAGACAGTAATCACACTTGTACTGTAAGATCATTCATTGCCTGACCTGCTCAGTTATCTGTAGGATTTCTGCAAAGGCCAAGGCTGTAAACCACTGTCTTTTTTTTCCAGGAACGCAGCTATAGGTTTGTTGGCTGATACTGTGAATGTAGAGGAACTAAAATAAAAAAATAAAAAATAAAAAATCAGAGGATGTTTTCTTCCTGCAGTTCTTTAGAGGGTTGCACCAACTTGCTGGTCGGCCCCAGGGCTAAACTTTGGTGTTTGCCTCCACTGACCTGCACGTTCCACTGCTCTCTTTGAATTGTCAGTGTTCTCTGGCACGTATGTAAACCCATCCAATAAAGTTCATACAGGAGATGACGCATAGCCACAAAGTTATATTTTGCCTTCAGGGCAAGGAACTAACTGCAACTGCAAATTATTTCGCACAATATGAAATTTACTTTAGTCCACCAACAACATTTTGCGCAGTAGTCTATGAATATAACAACTATAGAGCATAATGATGGAATGAATGAGCGATAACGCATTTGAAAGAGTTTAACTTTGTGAATAAATTGAATGAAACAGTGTTTATTGCCTCCTGAAAAGATTTAATTCTTTAGTTTTTATCATTTCTGGTCATCTCCCGCCTGGTGTGGGACCAAATCTATTAATGCTATATTTTTAATTTTTTTAATTTCTCTCCCTCAAGTACCCCTTGTAGTGCCCTTGCATACCCCCATTTGAGAAATACTGGTCTAAACCAAATAAATGTGAACCCAATAGACTACATAACCTTGCACATAAACGTTAGACACTAGTGATGAGCAGCATCCAATCTATTTGGACACTTCTAACATGATTAAATAAAATAAAAAAAGGGTATAATACAGAATTGGCCCATCTTGTTATAACAAAGCTGACTTTTAATCAGAGGATCACAGGTTCGAATCCAACCTTTTCATCACGTTATGTCATAACATGACACAAATCTCCGGCCAAAGGTGTTTTGTCATTTGAGTATGAAAATATTAAATAACAGGCTGAAGCATAAAATGGTGTTTCAACCTAGTTTTGGATGAAGAGAGTGAAAGATTTTATCTATGCTTTCAAGAAATACGATTGTTGAACAATCACAATATTTTAGGGGGTGCCCCATTGCATCACAGTAAATTCCACTGACCAATTCAGAACCTGAGTATACTGTATTTGTCTGACCATTTCTTCAATTTTTTGAAAAAAACCCAAAAACATGTGCCTAAAAAAAAAAAAACTATGGCTGACATTACATTCATTAGCACAAATAAGGTGTCATGAAGGCTGTTGTTTTGTTAAATTTTGACACATAGCTAAATTATGACACCTTTGTTGCTATGTTGGCATTTTTTGGGTTAGGTGGAGGGATCTAGTGGGGTTGTAGGTAACTAATGACACTTAATAACAGCCTTTATGACACCTTATTCATGCTAATGACAGGTATCATGTCATAATGACAGCATAATATCATCCTTTGTGTGTAAAACTTCAAGTAAAGTGTTACACAATATTTTAATCAATATAAAATAAAACTATCTAACCAAGCTATCAAAACTGTACACAAGTGTTAAAGTAAATTATATATACAAAAATGAACAAGGCAATGCACAAGATAAGACATTATAGAAACCAAAGCCCTTCATCCCATCTTGCTTCAATTTGCAACACTTCTGCATTGAGCAAATGCAAAAATATCCTGTTTGATTGAAATTGCAAAAAAGATTTGACTTACGTACGTTGAGTCAGAGACTTCAAATTTATCACCATCAGAATCGTAGATGGGAAGTAAAATATGTTTTTGGTTGACTCTCACAGTTTTTCCTACCACACACAGAAATAAGACAGACTTTACCACCACCACAATCTGCTCTGCATCAATAACCAAAGGACATACGATATTTTAAAAAAATATACCTGATTAGAAAAGAGTCTACGTGTATTCTATGAAAATAAATATTTGTGTACTGTGACCATATTTTAAGTGTTGACACAAAAACAAAGGGGAGAGAACTCAATGCTCCAGCCATAACGTGCGTCCTTGAAAACTGGTCGATTGTATTAGTCGTAAAGGCAGCATCACAGTCTCCCGTATGCAACTGACAGGTAAGACGTGAGATTGATGGCATCATTTTAGCTCTCCCTGAAGGTCGCTCGAAGGTCGTAATCGAAAGGTAAAATGAAACTTAGAATATGAGAGAAAAAAAGTATAAGAAAAAGTAGTTTGCAACAGATTGTTGACTGACAGTATTAGTTACATTATTCACTGTTCCTGTCAATCAACACAGTGGCACAAAAGTGCAGTCAGAGGGCAGGTGAGCAGCAGCGTGACACAGGGATTAGGGATCAGTCATTTCACAGTATGCAATCCTATTTACAGCCTCTGCATTGCTTCCCTGTGTGGAGTTGCTCTGAATTCCTTTGTGTGCTTCATCTGTGGTCTTCAAATGCACTGACTAGGCAGAGCTGAAATCAGCCGTTGCTCTGTCGAAGCACATTAGCCCTGTGATGGACATGTGGCTCATCCAGGGAGTAAATGTTGCTTCTTTTCTATTATGTGTTTAGACAGTCCAACCCTGTATACCTGCATAAGGAAAAGCTGATGAAGAAAATGGACGTATAGAAAGATACATACTTCCATAGACCTATAGATAGATATACCTTCATAGACATATAGATAGACCTCTATAGATAGATGCATAGACATACTTCTATAGACGTATAGATAGATGGATATACTTCCATAGACGTATAGATAGATGCCATAGACTACCATAGAAGTATAGATTCTATAGGCTTCTAGATCGATTCCATAGATTTAGACATTACTGTGGAAAGTTCCAGCTACTTCTCCCCAGAAATGTTTCATCATGACCTTAACTTTCTAAAATGTTTGAGTCACAGGACTGAATATAGCGACTCTGAGCTACTTATTTGGGCAACAGTGGCACTTTTAAATCCCCACTGAACTGAAACAAGCTGAAAGTTCGTCTGAATCAACAGCCGACTCACGTCATGACTCGAGGCCACAGTAGAAACGCCGCGCAGCGTCAGGGGGGAATTACAGGCAGAGCTTTCGTTGTTAGCAAAGGCCTCTGTGGGTGTGAGCGGCTCATAGATCCTGCAGCTGATCAGCACACAGGTGACAGGAGAAGGCAGTTCGCTGGATTTATATGCCAGCTGCCTGGCAGATGATGCTTGCTCAGACAGGGTGAGGGCAGCCTGGTTGTTTTCAGTGTCACAGCTGTTTGTCCTCACTGGTTCAAGACATGAATTACACGCCCCTCCACCTGGACGGCCTGGAGTGTTGTAAACAGAGATCGATACATCAAAAAAAAGGCCTCGTACACCCTGACATATGTGCTTTTATTGGCTCTTTTCACACACAATAACAACACAATGCACTATTCCTATAGTCTGACTGAAATACATTACCTTAAATCACTTTCACCACAAACCTATTTCAGGTGTCCTTTGGAACTACTGCAGTAATTCAAGCTGAAATCTTAAGGTTAATTGAATATCAAGCGCATTAGATAACATTTCATTTTGCGCTGCATTGTACATTTTCAAGCAATACAGGTAAGTGCACACAATTTCTTTAACTCGTGTTTTTTTTCTACATTTGTTTTAGTTTCTTATTGAGTGTTTGGTGAGAAAAAATTGCTTTTTTTAGTTTTTTTTTATGCCATTGCTACGTTACAACTAAACATTAAAAGGACTGAAATCAAAGCTGAATCAATATCTTATTATGTTTGAAGTAAACTCTAAGTAGGATTTTAAAACCTAATATTACGATGAAAAGAAAAATGTAATTGTCGAGGTCACACAAGAGGCTAACAAAGACGCTTTTATTCTTTTACTTTTCTATTCTTCACTCTTTATAGAGTTACTATTCACTTTTTCATGCTTGCAAACAATAACATTTTAGCTTTATTTTGCATGACTGAAGCACTTGTGTAATTATATCAAAATATTGTTGTCAGAGGGAAAAAAAGACCCCCCCAAATAATCAAAATAAGGAGCACAAATCCATGGATATCGCAGCCATGTTAATGTTTTGTTATAAAGGAGAGTCTAAAAGATATTTGTAAGTTTAGAAACATTCAGGCTGTTCCACATAGTATACAATAGACTGGATAAAGAGGCATACACAATGATTTTATCTATAAAAAAATATCGGGGGTAGCAGCAGCTTTAATGTGATTCAGTCAGTGGTACACGAGAAGATTCTTGGCTTAGGAAGCTGCGACGTGTTGTATTTAACAAATGTGAGGAAGAAAAACGGTTCTTAAAGCTTCACAGACTGAAATTTTCAGCATTAAATCCTCATCCAGCGTAATATTCATATCTGTTCATCTTTCAGTAATTCCCAATTAGTCTGATCATTACAGGCATGCCGACACAGTTGGTCCCTCCGTTCCTGAGCCGTTTTTCTTTCTTCTTTATGAAACTTTATATTTGCTCTTTTGTACACTCGTATCATGGACAAGTTCTTAGCTGCTGGTGGTATGATAATACCTGAGGAAAAAATGGAAAACATTTTTATGGTAATGTTTAAAAAAAAAGATTGTATCCAAATTATGAGGATTCGTTGTTCTCTTTAAAATAATGAAGTTTCTAGCGGACGCTGTAACATTTCAACAAAAATAAATCCGTCTCCAAATCCTGTAGTTGGATGGAAATACATTGCAAAATTATTTCCCCTGCTGCTAGGGTCAGATATGCCAATTTAAATCTAGGAAAAGGAAAAGGATGTTTCTTTTATGTTAAAACCCCTCATATTTGAATAACATGTGCATAACATTTGAAAAAGAGCCAGATTTAATGTTAAAATAAAGCAAAGCAGCAGCCCAGAGCTTCATTTTCTGTCTTTTCTGCACCGTTTTCCCAACATGGTCATTTCTCATCCCTCAGTTCCTTTTATCAACTACAGAGGAGGGATTTCTATCCAAACCTTCTTGGATGGTGTCCAATACAAAAAGCATTCACTACCAAACATCTACCAACTAAGTGTCATTTTGTTTTTGATCTCACACTCACACCAATCAGTGGCGGTCATGGGCCTTCATTTTTATTTGAAGATTTGTTCAGATCTTTTAAGCTTTGGTTTATGTAACCTCTTTCTCAAAGCAAGGGAAAGTCTGAGTCAGCAGCACAGTTTACACAGGCAAGGGCTGCCCTGATGAGCCAATGAAAACGTGTACCATGGATTGAAGACGGATGACAACAGTCGCTTTCCAGCATCCACATTTAATTATTAGGGGTGGGATGATACACTGAGGTCACGATATGATACAATTAAGCAATGTCACACCAGAGGGGGTGCTGTTGTGCTGAAATCTCAGTGTGATCCGGTCGTAGGCCTTAGATGATCACGCCAGTGCTGATATACTGCACAACAGCATGACCTCGAATGTTAGAGTATGAGCCAGACCCCCAAAATGGGGGTCCTTGCTACCAGTATGGCTAACCAGTTAAAACTTTGATTTTTAAAATCTTAAATATAATAATGCATTGGATTTTATATAGTGCTTTATCATAGATGCTCAAAGCGCTACTGATCAGTTGGCATTCAAATGCCAGCTGGAGACCAGAGTGACAGTGGCTGGTGAGCACTTCATGGGCTGCGTCCGAATAGTCCCTCCTATCTCCTTTCCTATCCACTGTTATTTAACCCCCTGTTTAAGTGGTGGCCATGATAAGAGCGTTCTGAGGAAAGGAGGCGTGGCCATAGGGTTATTACATCACCTAGTGGAAGTGCACCTGATCTTCAAAACAAACGTGACCACCTTTTCCTAACTCCTCTCCTATACACCTTTCCTTAACCCCGTGATGTCATCCACAGGGTTAAGGAAAACTGGATAGGAAAGGAGATAGGAGGGACTATTCGGTCATGGTCTGTCTGGTTAGCATGGTTGAGCTCTTGTTACTCCTGTGAGGAGGGCGTTTGTCTGGGAACGTTTGTGGAACTTTCAGTTGGTAGATACTTATTGGGTTTATGTTGAGGTGTGTTTTATGGAAGATTTGTTGTAAACCTCTCTTTTGGTTCAACATAGGGGTGGGCGATATGGGAAAAATATATCACGATTTTTTTCTTTGTGAAATCACAATCACGATTTCATTACGATTTTTTTTCTTTCAAATCATTTAGACTTTTAAAGTTATTTACCAATAAAACAAACCAAATCACCTACTTAAAATGATCACCATAAATGGAAAAAAGGAATAAAAGATCATTTAGGACAAGGTAATGATCTTTTTCTTTTTTTTTTTTTTTTAATTGTATGTAAGCAATTCATCAAACTGGTTCCTAGTACAATTAACATCAAACAAAAAGGCTGACAAGTAATTTTAGTCACAGTCTTTTTAATTTGTTTAAATAAAGTGGTGTAGCATTAGCATTTGTAACACTTGCAACATAAAGCAGCATATCAGTCTAGTGATTTCTATTCGTTACTGAGGTAACACTCATATTAATAAAATCCTACTTTAAGCCGTGTTTGAACGCCTTATTTCACACAGTTTAGACAATAATATCCTTTACAAGATAAAACGTTACTGCTTTGGTTACATTAGGCCTGGGCCTATATTTTCCTCAAAATGGCAATAGGTGATTTAAACTCCATTTATTATTTTTTTTTTTCAATAGTTTTACAAGAAAAATAATAATGGGTCAAAGTCAGTGGAGAAAGATGCCACAAATACCATTTTATTAATCACTAGCAGCACAACAACATCATTGTGTGTCACTTTTGATTTTTTCCTTCATTAAGACTGAAATGTGATTAAATTATGTAGTGTTTCTTTTTTCAGGGCAACTCTGAGTTGATGAAAGTAGTTTTTAAAGTAAATCATATTCAGGACACTGTCTCTTTAAGAGTGTGTAAACAGCCCCGTGAGCTACAGCAGCAGCAGATCTCTGCTACAGCGCAGCGACAGAGTTAGTTAGAGAAGAGAAACAAACATCTCTCAGTGCTTCAACACTCAGAACTGATAAAGTTTTACAGTGGGGGGGGAGCAGAGTGTACTTCTACTCTTTTTAAGCGCTTAATTAATGTCTGTTATGCTGACTAGCAAATGGTTTGATTTGGCAGAGAAAAAAAAACCATTGGATGTTCTGTGTATGGACGACAGACATGACGCAGACACGGCACCGCAAGGGTTAAGATGTGAACTACAGACGGTTCTACGATCTCCGTGATTTGGTAGATCGTCGTCATGTTGAAATCCTTAACGAGCCAATACCGTCATATCGCACACCCTTAGTTCAACAGTTAATATTTGGTTTGATGGAGTATTTATTTGTTATAATAAATAGACAGCCTTATTTCTGCATTATTTCTGTTTTCTTGTCTTTGATCCTGGTTTTGTTATTGTTCCTTTCCCTTACTCCTCGACACTGCCACAAGGAACGTAACACCATGTTAACACGTGGTATTTCATGTTATTTGTATTGCATTAGAATACGAGCGTGGGTCTTCTTTTTTGTTAAATCACTTCTCCATCATTGTATCAGCAGAAGTTGCTTCCAGAAAAAAAAAAAAAACTCAAAAGTGCAATTTGATAATTATTATTAAGTATTGTGCTGACTAATGTATTCTTTTTTTTTTTTTAATTCAAAACCATCTCAGTGGGAGATCTTTTTCTTCATTTAGAATGAATTGAAAATTATTTTATCATAGCGTATCATCATCTTCTGTCACATGCACGTCACAAATGATGTTGCTTTTATACAACAGTTCTACGAGCACATTTTATTAGTCAACAGTATTAAGCCCCAAGAGAATAGGATTTGCTTAATTAATTATCAAATAAATAATCTGCCAAAACGATTAGGCCCACAACTGGAAGGGAGACAAGGCCGTTGCCAGGCAACACATGAACATTTGCTAAATGAAAGTTATTACAATGACTGTATAATGGAGTGATAATGTCTGTAAAAAGTCCACTCATGGATTGTCTCTTGCACAATTAAATGACTTGGTCGGTACTAACTTGTGTAATATCGCAATGTCTTGCCACACACTGTATCATCCCACCTTCATTAATAATGTCTAATATCAACTGCTTCAGTTGTCCAAACAGAACTCAAATTTCCCATAATCAAGAATCAACTTTGCATTAAATCGTTATTTGTGGAGGAGGAAAAACATTGAATACAGCATTTCTGTGATAGAGAATATTTACAGAGAGTTCTTTGTGCTCTGAAATTGTTAAATCTATTCTGTAACCAAATGCTTGTGCTCTTGAACCACTGCTTTGAAACCAAAACTCATGAGGTGAAGGACTTCTGTGAGCTACAGGCTACAACGGTATAAAGATACAGTTTCAGAAACACATCACAGAATAATACATGATGCTATCACATTATACAAGAAACAAGGCTAACCACAGAAAACCAAGTTTGATTTTGCCAGGTGATTTAGTGAAAGTGTAAGTGTCGTTGAAATTACTTTGCACTTTAAGACATTATTAATTTTTGTTTCAAAGGCTAAATATTTTTTGTTGAAAATTATTATAATTTATACTGTAACAATATGTTGTATTTTCTAATAAGATACATTTATTTAGCTATGAAGTGAAATTTTATTTATTTTGTGATACACCCTTTATTATCGCGAGGTTTTAGTTTAGTATAAGAGGCTGAGACCTGCATTCACCCAGAAATGCAAGAGACTTTGATGGAGCAACCTGCAGCAGCGAGGCAAGCTGCACATGGTATTTTGAGACTATTGTTTTGAATTTTTCTGTAAATGTGTAAGCTACTGTTCTAATTATTGTATGTCAATTTAGAATGCACAAGACTGTTAAGACTATCTGCCCAAGAACCTCCGGAGTGACAGGCGGCAACGAGGTAGTTCATTTTATTTAGTACATGTGTTACCCGTGACCAAGTTATGTGTCTAAAGTTTGTATGTACTTCATGTCCTGTAGTTTTCACGGCGTTCATTCAATCAAGTAAAGCGCCCGTTTTTGAGAAGCCGTGCCTGTGTCGTCATTTCGGAGCCACAGAAAGAGATAAACAAACAGAGTCTGTTAAGGCACTGGCTCTAAACCAGATTTCCACTGGACATTGAACTAATCTAACATTTCTGCTGTGTAACTGCAGCATAATCTGCATTTCGGTAATCCCCACTGCCGATTCTCATCCTGGCCGCTTAAACCAAATATTTAATTCTGTCTGTGCACTACTTCCTGTCAGGCACAGGCTTACTGTTGCTGAATTTATGCAGCATAGCTCTGGTTTCCGGTGGTTGGTAGTAGGAGGCACGCCGTAGGGACAGCGCCACATCCTAAAGATCCATTCCCTGTGCTAATGTGCTATTGTCTTTAATTGAATGTTGTGTTTAATGACTTTTTTGTCGCAATGATGCTGAATTGCTTTTTCATGATTCCAAACTCTGTTTGTCCCTCTCTACAAGGGCCTAGCTTGTTTTTTTCTTCTCACCCATTGTTGCTATCCATCCTATTTCTCATCTAAATAAGGGGCGCCGCAGTGCTCCTATGTTATAAATGTTGTGTGATTGTCTTTTCAAGTTTTCTTGGATGGGATGAAACTGAAATGTAACATGTGCAATGACAAATAAACTCATCATCAAAAATAGAATGTATCCGTTGCGGAGAGCTCTGCCATGCCAGAGCAGTTACGTATTTTATTTTTATTTATTTATTCAGTTCATTTCCGACATGGTTGCATTCACAGAATGGACCACATAAACATGCAGTGGAAATTGGCACGGATTTTAGTGGAAACCTATCAGCTCCGTTGTTCAACGAAACTGCCCCCCATCCAAGACTTATACCTGTCCAGGATCAGAAAACGGGCAGGTATCATCACTGCAGACCCCTCACACCCTGGACACAATCTGTTCAAACTCCTCCCCTCCGGCAGACATTACAGATCACTGTACGCCTAAACAACCCGCCATAAGAACAGTTTTTTCCCCCAGGCTGTCACTCTGATCAACGCTAAACAGTCAAAGAGTGTCAGAACTGTTGCTGTGAAATAATCCTGGAACTAAACTGTCACTTGAATGTACATAAACATATACTATTTAATATATATGTTCACCTGCACTACTGCACTATTATTATTACTATCTTGTTTTATTATTTTATTTAGTTTTACACATATTAGCGTTTAACTACTGTTTATATTTTTTCTAGTTGATTGTTATTATTTAATGTTTACATTGTTAGAGAGAGCTCAGTTCACCAAGTCAAATTCCTCGTGTGTATAACATACATTACATGGCCAATCAATAGAGTTGATTCTGAAAATTGGAGGTTATGGAGGGCAGGAAGAGCTGACTGCAGGAGTGCAGAGGGCCAAAGTCACATCCAGGGCCATTGTTCATCCAACGACCCAAGAAGTATTAGGTAAAACATCAAGTGCATCATAAACTACAAAACCAGAGGAGCACAATGTCCCAGGGACCCCAGTCTGCCCGACGCTCTCAATCTACGCCCTCTTCGAAACCCCCCACACCAAATGTCCAACTATGATTGTCAGCTTTAGGTCAAACCTAAAAACATCTCATAGTATTTCCTTTGTAATGATCAGCATGGTTAGAAAACCACACACTGTATAAAGAGATCTCTCAAGAATAATTAAGATATTTCAAGGTGAGTTGAGGCACCTTTTGAAAATCAATGTGAGGTGGATAAATTTCCCCAGGGCGGCACAGCTGAAGTGCTACTCATCAAGTGGGTAACAACCACAGCGCCCGAATGAAAACCAAACCCCCTTAATTATTTGGAGAAAAGGAGAGCTGAGTGTGAACCAGTAATGACTACACAGTAGATGTAACTGTTTCACATCCCTCTTCCAGTTATTCCTGCAATTAAGGTGAAAGCAATGTTGAGCAGGTTAAAAAAAGGTAAAGGAACTGAATTTGAAATTCGTGAAGATGTAGATCTTGATCACCCCCCCCCCCCCCCCCCCCCCCCCCCACACACACACACACACACACACACCCCTCTTTCTTTGATTGACTCTTCCTCCTTCCCTTTCCTGTCCTGTCTATACTGGATAAATGAAGGCCCATCAAGAAGATATCAAGATAAACATTAAAACGGTGTGGAGTTGACAAGAAAATAAGAGCCATCCATCAAACGGCTAGGCTACTTACACAACGTGTCAAAGGTATCTTCCAGTTGTCAACATACTGCCCAACTACTGTTTACTCTAGGACACAGAACCAGATCATCTAATCAGCAAAAGTGGAAGGGTGTGTGAATGCTTAAACGTGAGGATCTTCATATCAGAGCTTTGGGATCTGCATCGTTCTTCTTCGTCCATGTTTCCGCTGACATATATATAGTCAAGTATTTGTGCACTATTCTCCTGTGTATGTTTAAAAAGAAAGTGGCAAACCACATAATGATTTGTTCACAAATCATTTGTCAGAGATATGGTGATGTTTATGCAGTTTTGCCCTCATTGTAAAGGCACAACATCCTGATAAACAACTTAAATGGAGCTTCGCCCGTGACCTAATCTCACTTCGGTCCTTGGTTATAAATCATTTCCCCCCCCCCCCACCCACCACCACTGCAAAATGTTACCATGGCATTCGTGTTTTTGCAACATTATTCAATTGGAACATTGACTGCCATAAATACACACGAAAAGATGATTACACGCAATCTTCCCATGTCAATGACACAAATCTATAAAGAAAGTAATGATGTTGTGTAGCAGCAATGGCTACCTGTGAATTCAGTCTGATATGACAAGGCTATTAATGGTGAAATGACTTTGCCTGGAGCGTAACAAATTAATTCTGTCTAAGTGTTAATGCTGCCTGTGGATAACACGTTAGTGTAACCAGCTTCATCAACTAAAGATTAAAATGATATAATAATCAGTGCTGAAAAAAGGAAAATGTATGCACCTCTGCATATCTAATAGCGTTTTTATCGAGTGATTTTACAGCAAAAATGAAGGTCAAAGTGTTTGACCTTAAACTGCGTCTATGGATTTATTCAATTTAACCTTCATGTTGTGCTCCAGTCAAATTTAGCCAATTTCAATGTATTTCCATTTGAATAATATATGTAAATATAAATACATAGTTAATTTTTCCAGATTGGCTTAGGATTCCAAGATTTAAAGTAGATTTTAGCAAACTACCAATTGCAAATATTAGCATAAACATTTCACAATCCAACAACATGACTAAGGTTGATTGGAGTCTCTAAATTGCCCATAGGAGTGAATGGTTGTCTGTGTCTGTGTTGCCCTGTGATGGACTGGCGCCCTGTCCAGGGTGTACCCCCGCCAAGCGCCCTATGAGAGCCGGAGATTGGCACCGGCAGACCCCCGCGACCCTGTTAAACGGGAATAAGCGGGTATGAAGATGGATGGATGGACATTTCTGGATTTAATTCTACTTTTGTTTCCGGTCTAAATTGACAAAGTTTACATTGGTCTGTTAATTTTGGCTAAGATGTATAGATCTAGATATGAATCAAACAGTCAAAAAAAATGATCTTTTTCGATAGGGAACGCAAAAAGTGTTTTTTGTGAATATGTCAAAAAAAAAAATCTTTTTAAACAAATGTCCTTTGTACTGTTGACCCAAAGTAGTGTTTGTTAAAAGTCGGTGATAACCCAATGTTGGGTTTCTAACAATTGTTTCAGATTGGTGATGAAGGCCCGGTCAATTGTGTGTAGCAAATTGGCAAAATGCTATCTCGAAATGGATTTTAAGAAAACATAAAAATAAAACTTCACACTAACCAGGAATCACTAGTTTTTCTACAGAAGAGTATAAGAGCCAGAGAAGAAGAAAAAATAAATAAATACAGTATATCATGCACTTCAGAAAAAAGTCAAAAATCAAAGTTGAGATTTTTTTTCGGAGGTAAAATAAAAAAAAAGATGAAAATCAATGTTGAGCGGTAAAAAAAAAAAAAGAAATCATGCACTTCAAAAAAAGAGTCAAAAATCAATGTCAACTTTTTTTTTCATCATGCTGTTTGTACAAAATGCCTGTTTGACTGATTCTGATTCTGATTCTGATCCATTAAGGATTTTGTAAACCAGGACACAATTGGACACCCTAAATCTTCTCTATTTTTATACAGTCGGCTTGCAGGTATAAGTTACCATTATGCAGATCTTTAAATTGCATTTGCAAAAATATAATTAATATGGCAGAGTGAATCAGACTAAAACACTGTTTGTTCCTGGAAAGGTCATCCAAATAATAATAATCCAAGCACAGGACGAATAATGATGTAATCTCCCCATTGGGGAATTTAACCCCGGTCTCCCACTAGACGGCGGCGATACTGACCTTAATACTGACTAGTCTTAACGAGGAAGCACGTAAGCAATGTCGCAGTTTTTGCACTTTGCAGTAACTATTCTAAAGTATAGTTTAACCAGTTCCTCAGGATTTTCGACTTTTTTTTTTGAAGTGTGTGATTTGTTTGGGTTTTTTTACCTCATTTTTTTTTCTTCTTCAGTGGCCCCAGAAAATGTTGACATCGATTTTTGACTTTTTTTTTTTTTTTTTTTTTACCTCCAAAAAAGAAATCTCAACTTTGATTTTTGACTTTTTTTGTGAAGTGCATGATGCATTTTTTTTTTCTTCTGAGCCTCTTCTGTGGCCCTAATACTCCTCCGTATTTTCTCTCATTGGCTTTACTTCTGTGCATAAAAAGTTAGAATTTTTCAATTGATTATGATCCCACAATGCATAGATAAGTGTATAAAGATGTCCAGACATTAAAAATACTGTATATTATCTTTACTGTATGAGTGTATATATTTATATACTTACAAATTAGCTCATTGCAAGCACACACAATATAAAGCACAGTTGCACATTTATTATTGTGTCTCATAATATGCCAAGTCAAAAAGTAAACTATTAAATATGTGCATGTTTTAAGCTAAGGAATGACTCATCAATGCAAATACCTGCTCAGGTGCCCTTTGGTTGTTGAAAGATGAGATAAAAACCCTGAATGCAGCATCGGTTGAGCACTTGAATGTAATTATATTAAATATTCAGTCCCTCAAACACAAACTTAATTAGTACTTTAAATAAATGTACAAAAAAGATTAGGAGTTAAATAACTATAATTCAGTGGATTATGGCAGTGCAAGGGTAGCACAGTGATCCATCCAACATCAAAAGCAATACGGGGTACGCAGCAACAGATTATTCACACTTTCATTCCACATCCACCTGTGTTTTTTTAAATACACCTTAGTTTAGTTAAAAAGTATTTTCATTTCCTGACACCACATGTGTCAAACTCAAGGCCCAGAAGCCAAATCCTGCCCTTTGGAGCACCCACTATGAGGAGAAAGCTAAAAATGACAGAATTTATATATATATATCATTGTGTAAATTACCAGTAATACTTCATTTGTACATTTCTCAGTCCATCCACTAATTTAACAAAAATCTACAATATTTGCTCTGGATCTAACTATCCATCCAATACGATATGAGCATGAATTATACATTTTTTCATTATTCATTTTGTTACGTCAAATGTTATAAAACATTGACATTACGCAAACATTTAGTATGAGAAATACTGACCCATTTATTATTAACCAGTGGGTTACATACATTTTAAACTTAGGTGTAAGACTATTGTATAATTTAACAAAATTAGTAAAAAAAAAAAAAAAAAAAAACTAAATAAAATTATAAATTAGAAGACCCTGAAAATATCCTCAATAAAGTTTAAGTGCAAAATAACGACTAGTTTAACTTAAACATAATATTGTACAATTTTATAGGATGAACTAATTAGAAGAGACTGAAAAAGTACATCAAAATCAATAAAAATAATTGTACTTTTAAAGTGCAAAATAGAAATTCACTTCAGTTTTCTTACCGTCAGTATTTCATTCTGTCAGGTTCTGGTTAGAAGTGCTGGAGAGGAATGTGGAATGGGCTGCTTGTATCGAAGATTTCAGATGTAATGTAATCCTATCCAACTTTTCTTTTCTTCTTTTGCTGATATCAGAGTGATTTCCCATCCGATTTAGGATTGGGTCACCCCTGAATGATACCCTTCTTTCTAAATGAGCTACACCTGTCAGAATCGGTAAAGTTTTACTTCTTTTCAGCCCTCGTGGTCATCCTTTAATTTTTCTGTAAGTCTTTAGTTTATTTAGTTCTGTGTAGTTGAAGTTTCCTGTTATGTTAACTCTTGTGTCTTTGTGTTCCCAGGTCTTCCTGCTCGTGTCTCCACCTTCCAGTGATGTCAGTGTGTTTGGGATGTGTGTGATTAGCTCCCTCATGTTCCCCGTTCCCAATCAGGCCTCCCTCACTGTGTTTGGACACAGAATGATAGCTGTTTCTTTGTCATATCGTGTCTTACTCCTGCTCTCGTCTCCCTGTCTCTAGTTTTCCCTGTGCCTGCTCATTAATTTTGTACTTTGGTTTCTTTGAGTTTTGTTAATAAATCATACGGTGCTTCCGAATAGTCCCTCCTATGTCTTTTCTTATCCACTTTTCCTTAATCCCCGGAAGTGTTTGAGTGGTGACCATGATAAGGAGCATTCACATTCTCTAAAAGCTAAGGAAAGGAGGCTTAACGCTTCCTTTATAACCTCCTTTAGCCTTGGAAATACTGATGCATCCTTTACCAGAAAGGACAAAATAATGTTTTAAAGGGACCCACTCAGCCGAGTGTTCACGGAAAATCACGACGACATAAAACAGAGCACTCTGTCGTTCAAGAAAAAGGGATCAGAGACATTTTTAGTCACATTGTGTTATATTCTCCAGCGCATCGCAATGACTGTTGTAATTTGCGCTATACAAAGAAAGTTGAATTGAATTAAATTCAACATATTTCATTCACCTCGGAATGCTTTGTGTGGTTGTACATTTATATGCCTACGACATTGTGTAGGCCTATATATTGCATAAATGTAACAATTTCATAAAATCATAAGCTGATTTCTGAGTGGAAGGCAGTTCTTTTAGCTTCTCGTAGTCTCTTTTTCTTTGATTTCAATTCAAACCTTGTGATATTTGAGATTATATCAGCGGTTAGAGACACAGGGGAAAGTGTTATAAATGCGCTTTTAGTAAACCGTTTTCAGAAATGTGTAGCTTTTTTCACCACGGCAGAGGTCACCAACTTTCGCCGTCATCTGATTATTACGTTACCTAGTGGAAGTGTGTCTCATTGTCAAAACAACTTGATGGCCCTCCCCTAAGTGCACCCTTTAGGAATTCTCCTAACACCTTTCCTTAACCTGTGACGTCCTTCACAGGGTTAAGGAAAAGTGTATAGGAAAGGAGATAGGAGGGGCTATCAAACACAGGCTCAGGCTGCGTCCGAATAGTCTCTCCTATCTCCTTTCCTATCCACTGTTCTTTAACCCCTGTAAGTGTTTAAGTGATGGCCCTGATAAAAGAGCGTTAGAATTTTGTGACGAAAGGAGGTGCGGCCATAGGATAATTACGTCACCTAGTGGACGTAGTTGCATCTGATCGACAAAACAAACGTGATCACCTTTCCTTAACCCTGTGACGTCATCCACAGGGTTAAGAAAAAGTGGATAGGAAAGGAGATAGAAGGGACTATTCGGACGCAGGCTAGGTCCACCACCACACCCAGCCTTCGTGACAACACCCCTGAATCTGTAATCTAATAAGTGAAAGGCTTTTACTTTAAATTAAACAATTTGTTTTTGATTTTTAGCAAACAGTAAATCAACATTTATTTTTTCCACTAAGAACAGTCCAATGCCTTGTCCAGCCTGAGCAAAGTAGTTTCTTGTGATATTGAGATAAGTCTCTTGTCGGCCTGTTTTAGGATAATGAACCCTGTGACAGGCAGGTCAGAATGATCCAGAATAGAGAGAAGAAGAAGCAGAAGAAGGTGAATCCCATCATGACTCGTTGGCAGGAGACTAAAGAACGGCCTTGGCAGACGTACACAGCCACCTCTCGACCTTTTTTTCCCATTGCTTTAAAAAGTCTCCTCTTATCTGTCTGAGTCATATGCAGTTATTTTGGTGAAGTCTAGATCCGTCTCGGCGGCCATGGTAACAAAGTCTAGCCTATAATGATAAGAGACCTGCCAACGGGGAAGGCATGATCGCAGCTATTCTCCTCACAATTCATCATGTGAAGATAACTGGGCTCATTGCCACCCTTGCCCCGCATCATGCGTGACTGAGAAAAACCTTTAAGGACGACAATAGATTTCACGGTGGAGCACATGCTTGAATCACTTTTAGTCCAATAATACTGGAACCACAGCATTTATCACTGCCAGGTTGTCGGCCACAAGCCATCAGTCTGACAGAGATTTAGATTCATTTACCCGTTTGAGCATTGATTCCTTGAAATATTTTTTGCGTAAACGTGGTATCGATCTCCGAGGCAGAAAGATCGAGTTAGCTGCTAAAGCTAATGCTGCACACAAGCTGAAAATTCTGGTTTTTCCTGACTTTTCAAACTGTTTCAGCTGATGGCTTTACTCCGGTTCACTTATCGACCTGTCCATCTTGTGCACTTCCTTCAAATTTGTAAATGTAATTAAAATAATAGCTTAATAAAAATAATCATGGACCTGGTTAGTGAATGGTGCACCTCGTAACGTTACCTTTTCAAAGTGAGAACTTTCACACTCGGAAATATCTCTTGTCCCATCAATAATAATAATACATTTTATTTATAAGCGCTTTTCAAAAACGCTAAGACACTTTACAGTTAAAACAATTACACAAGTCAAAAAAAGAAACCAGCAACAATAAAGTAAATATAGAAAACACATAACAATCACAAGTTAAAAGCTTGTAGAAGGAGTGTGGAAGCAGAGGAGGTCTGTCGCTTGGATACAGTTTCTCACATTGGTTTTACTAAAGTGCTCTGATCAGCGGAAAGCCATGGTCTCCTCGAGTCCCAATATGCCCGTCCTTACTGAGTAGAGTCCGCTAGACACCATGAAAGTCGGGGCTTGTCGTTCAGAGTACCATCAATGGGAGAAGAGTGTGGAAACAGAGGAGGTCTGTCACTTTGATACTGTTTCTCTCATCGGTTTTACAAAAATGCTCAGATATGTACATCATTCCCCGGTAGAGTCTGAATCCGCCCGCTGGAGACCCAGGTAGTCGGTGTTTTCATTCACCAGGGGTGAAAGCGAGTCCCCGAGAATATTATAAATAAGAACATTACTTAAACACTAACGATCTGTAGAATAACATTACAAACGCTGTTAGGTTGGAAATATCAACAGAGTAAACAAGCTTGTTTACGTTTATATCCCTCTCGACCCATGACCCCACCCAGGTCGTCCAATGCGCAGTTCCAAAGTGTGAAAATGCTCATTAAAGTGGTTCATATGAGGACCAGCAAGATAACAGCTGAGACAGGCTGTCGCAAAACTAGTGCTTTTCTAGGGGGCGCCTAGATAGGAAATATGAACATAAACAGCAAGTTTTTTGCCACATTTAGCAACAAACCCCGTTTAAAAAACATATATGATGTTTTTTATATTACTTTTGAACAGATATACAGCAATATTTGTGAAATTTGTGATATTCACTTTTCTAATAAAAATGTAATGTCAACGTTAAATCTAAATGTGAAATTTAAATGTTACACTTTAATATAATGTAAATCTAAATGCTAAATGTGAAATCTAAATGTTACATTTTAATATAAATGTTAAATCTAAATGTTAAATGTTAAATCTAAATGTTAAATGTTAAATCTAAATGCTAAATGTTAAATCTAAATGCTAAATGTTAAATCTAAATGCTAAATGTTAAATCTAAATTAACTTTTATTTTGGTATTTAGATGAATTTGCATATTAACTAAATATTTGGTTCCACCCGTAACCATTTGGATGTAACATTTAACTATGTAGATTTACATTTATATTTACATTCAACTTTACATTTACATTTACCATTTAACATTTAACATTTAACATTTACTATTTAGATTTACATTATCATTAAACATTTAACACTTAACATTAACATTTACATTTACATTTACATTTACATTTAACATCTAACATCTAACATCTAACATTTACATTTACATTTACATTTAACATCTAACATCTAACATTTACATTTCGATTTAACTTTTATCAGAAACAGTATCGGTTTTTATTGCAAAGTACATTCGCATTTATGAGGAATTTGTCTTGGTATGTTGGTGCAATGGAAAAAACAAGGCTAAAAATCACAAGTACCTAAATAAAATAAATATGAGAATTTACAAAAGAATATGTCAAATATGAGGAATAATAAAAAACACAGAGGTAGAATGGAAGAAAATATTTTTAAAGTGCAGTGAGTGTTATTGTGACGCATATTAAACAGTTTCAGCCTTCACATTGCTGTGATATTTTCTGACTGTGGGGCTGATGAGAGTCTGGGTTATGGGAGGGTTGGTCCTGATGGAGTCACAAACAGTCCATGTGCAGGGTGAGAGGGTTTTTTTTTTTTTTTAAATGTGGTTTGTTGCTAAATGTTGCAAAAAGTTTCTGTTTATTTTAACATGTGCAACTTTTCAATTGCCGCCACATACTTTTCTCTTCGTTCGCACCAAAGTTCAGCAGAAAAAAAAAACTTCCACTAAGTGCACATCTGCAGTGTGGAAACACATTGATTATAGAATGAGCCATTTAATCACATGTATTTAATTACCCAACACAATTAGTCAGCAGACAGATTGGGATACATCAGAACCTATAAAATGTCCCTTTCCTTATTTGTCTCTTTGTTATAATATACATTCTGGTGAAGTATAGCTTTACATGGTCAACTGAGCAAATCAGCTATTGTCTCTCCTGCTGAGCTATTCGATCTGTTCTGCTGTCCAAACGGAAAAATCTGGTATGGAAAGAATGAAGATGGATGGCTTTTATTAGTCCTTGTGATTCTGGGTAATATATCAAAAAAAAAAAAAAAAGTGTGCCACTTTGAATAAAGAGGAGGGGTGTCAAAGGTGGTGTTGTGTAATTCCAGCAATCATTAAATGGGGTGGAAACTGTGCCTCTTGTGCGGTGTGTGCAATGATGTGAGGTTCACTTGGAAAAGTAGAGGCTGGATATATTTATTTATTTATTTAATTCTTTTTTTAACCATTAACTGATAAGGAAAACATACACAAGGTAGGGGTTGAACAACTTCATAATTTTAAAGGTCGACTTCATGTGCGAGTCGATGTCGACTAGTCGAAGACGTCACCAAGAGCCGACGCCGAGCCGAGTGTTGGTGTTGTGCCAAAATCTGTGACCCAAAAAAGTCTGCGACCGCAGGTGGCGACAGTTCCAACCCCTGAGGCTTTTCGGCTGACATTTACTCCCCCTTAAACACGTTTGTAATTCTTCTGCAGTCTGCATTTACTTCGCCCACCGGAGCGTCATGTTTAAGGGGGAGTAAACAGCTCCTTAATAGTTGCAAAGAGGTTCACGCAGTTGACGTAGCACTCTTCTTCTCTACCGCCGAGAAGCCGCAGCGGTCACAGATTTTTTCGGGTCACAGACTTTTGCACAACACCGCTAGCCCCTGGGACACGGTACATGCTATAGAAGCTAAGTAAACCCAGGAAAACTGCTGCTTCATCTACTGTGAGTCTACGGTAACTGTTCAGCCCCGAGGCTTCCTCAGAGCCGGGCGTTTAGTTAGTTTATTTTGTTTGGGCTGTTTTTATGGTAGCTTCGGCTAGCAGTTACCACTACAGCTAATGTTAGCATGTATATTAGCCATAGTATCTGCCTACCAGCTGCAGTTTGAGCACAAACCAGGAAGGAGCGATAAACGCTTGATGTTGTGCTGCCTTGCCGTGCAGGGGTACTAAGACCTTCGTTTGCCGTGTTGCGCCGCCATCTTGGGTAAAAGTCATGTGGACGGACTCGCGAGACAACACTAAAGTCGACAAATCGACTAGCCTGTTAAACCCCTAGCACAAGGTAGCATGAAGTTGCATGTTTTTATCTTCATGTGTGTCTCAGGACTAAAAGCAGCACTGAATCATCAAATAAAACACGAAAAACGTATTTACTTGCATCATTTCATGCTTTACATATACATCCCCATAATGATTCTCTGCTTCAGTGCAGCCAATCTAACAGTGACACTATATTGTCTGCACAACACGTGCAGCCAATTCCCGTTTGATCGTGATTATCTATGATGCATTGCTTACCAGCTAATAAAGCTCAAGTTCAATCTACAAAAGGAAAAATAAATCTGGTTTATTACCACAACTGAGGATCATAAATCAGCACTAGAATGTAATTGGGATGAGAATAAGTACAGGTTGCATTGGTATGTGCTACATGTCTGTTTATACATGGCTATAAAACATTTGGCAGGCGAGTAATAAAATCTGATCACATAGGTTGTAATTCATGATAAATAATCCTTTCAGGGCTATAAGATGTGTATGTGTGTGCGTGTTTTCTTTCATCATCCACACAGTTGGTAGAAATAACAGATGCAAGCCTGTACAAATGGTGGAGGTGATACTCGGTTTGATATCAGTGTCTTCAGGGTAAACTTTTTAGAATTTAAACGTGTTGTACTGGTGGCATTTTGAGAAAACTGAGCCTCAGCCACAGTTTCCCTCAGTCGTTGTTTTTCTCTGGTTAAAGGAAGAGAGTAGTTCAGCAGATGGAATTTTTCTTTGGAAGCAAAGACTGGATTGGAGTCATGTCTGCAAAAAAAAAAAATGAACTATCTTGACTTTAAAAAGAAGCCTTGTTTCCAAAAAAGAAGTCATCATTGTAATAGACCGGCTGATGGAATCAAAGGATTCACTTACAACACTTAAAGGACAACAAAACGAAATCTTTGTAATGACTACAATGTCTGAAAAGAGCAAACATCATCATTTCATTGTGTTTTTGTTTGTTTGTGATAATGTCAGTCAAACTGATTCAATAATTGCTTTTGTCATTCTGAGCATTTCTTTGCTCAGAATGAAATTGTACTCTTTGCATTTGTACGTGATGACTTTGTTAAATGTTGAAGACATAGCATTTACTTTAACCAAAGTATGGTTTGTATTTGACTTATTGGTCTACTTCAGAAACTTTAGTTTTGGACGCGGGCGTTCATGCTCACACGTGTTCCCTCATGTTTCAAGACTTTCATTTCATTTTTCTTTTATTTGTAGTTGCATCAGTTAGACTTTTTCAGAACCTTGCTCGCAGCGAAAGCCTAAGATGCAAAAGAGCGTGCCTGAAAGCCGACCTTCCAACATCTGAATTGTGGACCAAACCATGGTCCCTCTTAGTCTGAAACCGGCTACGATCATCCCCGAAGGGATTGTGGATCGGCCAATAGAAACCCTGCTGTTTAACGAAACAGAACCACCACATATATGTTTGTCTGTTCTCCCTTGTCTGTCTTTCCCTCTTCGTTTTATGAGCTCTCTTTAGGATTTTATTCTTTGATTGTACAATAGTTAGTCTAGATTAGCGTTCTCCTAGAATAGTGGTTCCTCCACATTACATATAATCCTCACTTTTATTAGCCTAGAAATGCATTTTATCATGATTTAATTATCCCATTTCAATTGATGTTTGAACCGTGTTAATTGTTGAATTGTGAATAAAAGGTTAAACGTAATCTTTGATTCCTCTGATTTAAAGCTGTGATGATGGTATAGATTTGCTGTTAGAATTCACTTCCCTGATTTAATACTTTGTTTAGTCTAAAAAAACTGTCTAAAAACTTAGACATATTTCCTCTTTTTAAGAGGTGGCACCCAGTAATTCGTTGAGCTAATATTAATAATCATAATTAATATTCTCATTCATATAACCCATTATTAACTTCCCTTATCCTCCCACACTAGTTACAATTAAAGTTAAAAATATCTTGAATTTGAGATATCTAACACAAAAAAATAAAGATATATCTAACTCCATAATCAATATCTGCAACTAAATTATGACTACCCATAACTCCATAACTACCCATAAGTCAATTTGACTAGTTAAAACGTGATTAAAGATATCTACAAATGTCATTTAAGACAAGAGAGTTGAAGATATCTTGATTTGGAATCGTGACTAGTCAGAATGCACTTGTAGATAGTCATAATTTAGTTGCTGATATTCACATCTCACATTGCGCCTATCTATAACTGAATTAAAGATATCTGTAATGACAAACTCCATACACATCAATGGGGAAAGTGACGTCATTTATCCTAGGAGGAATTGCATAGCGGATATCTGACATTACAATTGTGGATAGGAAAGATATCTGAAATGTTCATTTTGACTAGGAAGAATTAAATTGTGGATATCTGTATTGTCTTAATGACAGCCTATGGCAGCTCCATAAATGATAGAACACAGTGAATGGAAAATCCTTTCCTTTTGTTGCTAATTAATCTACATCCATGTTGTGCCACGTGCAACATTATACTGATGCAGGAAGTGTTCTTTAAAAGCTCAGAATGAAAAAAAAAATGAATACAGAGTCAGTAAGAATCAAGCACTTAGATTGAAATATAGCAGGCGAGTTACCACTTAAGTTTTTAAGAGACACAAAATAAGATAGGTAGACAAAGGCCTTCCCACCTTTTACCACAAACGAGTGCAGGAACTCGAAAAGACAGCGGTGACAAAAATAACAAAGTAACAAGAGCACAGTGAAAATGAAACACATTCATCTAGTTGAGAAACATCAGCACTGCCCTCCCCCAAAAAACACTAAAAGTTCACTTTATCTCATTAATGGCTGAGGTAGAAATGAGGTAGAAAGAAACTTGAAGTAGAAATAAGTGGTTGTAGTCCACAAAGTGGGTTGACGAAAATTAAGGGCAGTGATTCAATAGAGTTTTTTTTTGTGCTCAAACGTGGATTGGATGTATGGCGTTATTTTTGTGCCACATTTATGAGCAAATAATGTGCAGTTTTGAGCACAAAAATATGTTTTTTGCAAGAACTAAAAATTATATTTTGTGTAAAAGTTATAATAAAGCGCAAAACAGAGCAGTTTGAGCAAACCATTGTCAATAACGTGCTCAAGAAATTATTTTGCATGCTTGCTGAATACACGTAAGCATGCATTAACGACATTTTTGCTCCTTTTATCACGTGTGCTACCTCACAGTGTTTCTACCCGTTCGCTCGTACTCTCTCGTTCTCAGTCTTGCACTCCCTGTGCGCTCAACTCTGCCCGTACGCTCGCTCAACATGACATAGCATTACAGTGTGCCACAAAGTCAACCAATCAGGTGTCAGACCAGACAGGGCAAATTCTGATTGGCTGTTTCGTTAACCAATCCTGACGTTGTAATCCCTTTCAGAAAAGTTTGTGAATAGTGATTTGTGCTTTGTGAAGAACTTTATACTGTATCAGTTAGTCCCAAACTTAGATTGCACCCTGGGAAGTATCGGCATCGCCCATATCTAAAACCGGTCCTGTATATTGGTAGAGATGTAAAGCTTTGATCAGTTCAGAACTGAAATTTCAATTAACGTCAGACATTTTGGTTGCCCGTAAATCTCTGTTTTGCCTGAACAATGTCCCTTGCTTCTTCCAATGTGACCAAAGATTTGTATTTTATTTTAATATCAGTGTCTTTTTTTATTAAACTTCCTCAAGTGGATTCAATTCAATTTTAAAAAGTGCTATAGCATAAATCCTAGCAGGAGTATTTCCAATAAGGTCAAGAACTGACAGTATTTGAATCTCCCCCCCCTTTTGGCACTACTCAGTGACAGAATGGCAAAAAAAAAACAAACCTTTTTAAAGTCTTTAAACTTTGAACAAACCTTTAAACCTCAGGGGAAGGCAGCCATTCTATCAAAAAAGCAAGAGAGAGTAAGAAAGAGCAGTAAGAAGATGATGAGAAACAAATCAAGGTGAGAGATGAGGAGTTCAGAATGACATCAAAATCTATTTAAAATCAAGAAAAGGAAGTGAACCATGGTTACGTGAACCATTAACATTCATAGAAAAGGAGAGTTTCAAGGCTGATTCTAAAAAAAAACAGTCTGATCACCTCAAAAGCCAAGACTTGCGTCACAGAAGAATAGTGAAAAAAAAAAATAAAAACCATAACTCTGAGTAAAAATCTCTGTGAGATAAGGTGAAATTACCCAAAGCCAGTGAAGATGAACGATAACAGGGAGAAATGATCCGTCTCAAGTATCCTGGGGAGTATCTGCAGATCGCTGGAAAGCTTTTTAGAGACTTCTCTACAATAAAGAGGAAAAAACTATCATATAACAATATAACAATAAGTAGAGGTGTAAAGAGTACTGATATACTGTATCTTACTCAAGTAGAAGTAATGTTACTTGATTTAAATTGTACAAGTACAATAGATTATGCATAAAATACTCAAGTACATGCAAAATAGCTCAATGAAATAGTACTCAAAGTAAAAGTTACACCCACGTTTATTTTTGGTAATAAATCTTGCTATGATTTCCTTGCATACAGTAAACATCTCATGTATAAACCTAAAAAGGAAAGAGGACATTTTTTGCACGATTGAAACTTCATTTATTTTCCACAAAGGCATCTGTATAAAATAAAAGGTTTCTCAAAATGTACAATTATTTAAAAAATATAAATACAATTATCAAGTACAGCTACATTTATGAACTGTTTTTGACGCGGTGCGTTACGTGGTCGGCTGTAATGTGATGCGTTTGATTGTTGGGTGTAGAAATGTAACAAATTGTTTTACGTCTTTAAAGACGTACTGAAGTACAAGTAAAATGACAAAAAAAAGTACCAATAAAAGCAACTCAATTACAGTAACATGAGTACTTTGTTACTGGCAATAAGTCATAAGTGGTTGCCATTGCTGTAATGGTATATACTGGTGTCTTCTGCCCATTGTGAATGACAGGAAAAGTTTTTTTTAATGATTACATGAAGCAGTAGCTTTCTGCAAAATCTATAAATTAGTCAACTTTTCACAAACGAAACCCCAAACTCGCAGAAAACTGGAGAAGTATTGGTATGGTGTCCATCACACAACTTTTTTTTGCTCATTATTACATCATTCTCCAACTTTGTTATTTAAGCCTGGGTAACCTCAGACCTATTTATCTTAACAGTGGACTTTTACCACGCAAGTGATGCATTTAATTTAAAGGTATTGATGTGCCTTTGGCATATCCAGAGACACTGTGCAATTAAGTCAAGCACAACCAAGATTGTGTTCCATGGGCAGCAGCTGATAGGATTAGCTATAATGAAGTCCTGTAGGGACGTGTGAGCGTGGTACGCAGTGTAACTAATTCCTCACGGTGATGCCCTTTTTATTTATTCAGCGCTAAGGTGTCGGAGCTTGAGCTGCCTTTTTCTCCACAGGAGGATATGAGAAGATGCTGCTCTTCTTTTTCACCGACGTACAATTCTGAGAGGCATCTATGGATTTCCACTGGTGGTCGACATTATATCATATACAGCTGCAGCAACCATGGTGGACTGGGACCAAAATTCAGCCATGAAATTTAATGTCCAGTCCAGCCCACTACATTATCAGAGGACACCATGTAGAAACTGTTATTAAATCAGTGATGCTCAACATGAGGCTATTTATGCATTGATTTTAATTATTATTCCCCCAGAAAACCTTAAAATGGGGACACTCTTTTTACCTATTTCCTTTGGCCATTTTGCAACTTCCTTTGTCCTATTTTTGCCCCTTTTCAAAAAGTTCTGACAGTTTTTTTCAGATTTTAACTTCCTTTTGCCAATAAATATCCCATTTTTCTTGTTTTCTGATCATTTTTGCAAGTTCTTTTTGACAGTTATATCAAATTTTTGTACTTTCTTTCATTTTTTTGGTCACTTTTCATCCTAATAAGCTAACTTTTGCCTAATAGCCTGGGAGCCAAACCCCTAAATTTCAGTGAACATGTTTTTGTCAGATAAAGTTTTTTTTCTCACTTTTTTCTGGTAGTCTAGGGCATGCTTATCATGAATTAAGGGGGTGACAATAAATATCTGTTGGGCATGATAATAACACCTTTCAGCCAAATTCTGAAACACTTCAGATTCCTCTGTTTTTTCAACTAAGTAAGCTGAACAAACTTGAAATATGCTTATATTCTGCAATAACTGATGTTGAAGAGATTGTCAGAATCATTTTAGGAGTATAATATTGAAAATGAACTCTTCCACCTCAAATTTGCATGCGGGGTGGGTGTTGGTCTAGAAAGAATGATGGCTATCACTTTTATTTTGTCCCTCATGTCTTAAAAATTACTCTTGGGCCTAGTTACTGAAAAACACTCCAGATGACACTGTACAGTCACTATCGTTTTAAGCACATGTTTACCATGCCTTTCTTCAAAGTTATTTTGCTTAGGAAAGAAGTTTTAAGGCCAGTTTTAATAGTGTTTTGGATGAGGCAAGCACTCACAATGACTATGTGCTAGGTGAAATACTCACCTTTGTGGGCGTGTCTGTTTACATGTCATTCACGGCATTCATGTCATTCCTGGAGGCGCGGCTTCTCCAGCTCAGTGCCGCGTCAAAGCCGTCATCAAAGTGAGAACGTGTCATCAAATTGAAGCGAGGTGTTTGGGCTCACCCTGCAGTAAGAAAGGAGCAAATCCCCCTCTAACTAACAATTGAGAGAATCAATGAAAAACTACTTTGGGCATGTGTATGAAGCTCAAATAGCACTTTTGTTACGTTTAAAGCACAGAAAAGTCAATTTAGCTAAAAATGGGCCCTTTAAGCTATTCTTTTCCATTACATACCATCTGTTTCCTCTTTATTTGCCCATTTTTTGACCACTCTTGACTGCTTTTGGATCACTTTTGGCCACCTGTCTGCCTCCAGCGGACCGGACTGGCCCACTTAGGTTCGAAGGCCCAGTATTCGAAAGCCCGGTATGCCAGATGGCCAATCCACCACTGGCTGTAGCGATGGGGGGGGTTTGACTCCCCCTATTCTCATTTGTTGTTATCGAATGAACACACAAAGCCCTGAGAAGGAGACTTGATAAAGTGCTTCAATCGAGCCACCAGACAATTTTCTTTTGTTTCTGTTTTCATGCGCTGCATGTACCATGTTAAAGCTGCAGAGTAGATTTAGAACAGTATCCATTCAGGGTTTGCCTTGAGCTCCTGATCCCATTTTTTCTGTTCATCACACAGCATGAATACAGAATTAAGAGAAGGCTCGGTCTCTTGTCGGATTTATATATCGTTCAATTGAGTTAGTGCTTATGGAAACATACATATAGCTCTGCAGATCCTAGTCAGCTATGTGTAAACAAGATGACCTTCAAACCTTCAGCTCAGCCCCGAGAGGGAATAAAGAAGAAAGCAAAACCTCCACACGAGAGACTGGTCCTATGTGGTCTTCTTCCTCACCTGCTACTACACATATTGGTCCATCGACTCAGCACAGATCAATACCTAATTAAGAGAAACATTCAGTCATTTTCAATGTGGAGGCTACACTATGTGACTCCATTTAAGTGAAGTTATTTTTCTCAAACACAACACATAGTTTATTATTTCAAATATGTTTATTAACATTTTGTCAGGTAATACTTCTTTCAGCTGATACTCACCATGTTTTGTTTGGTTTGCAGCTCTCCTCAGAATATAAAGAGGGGCATCCTCCAAGATGGCTGCTAAAGAAGGACAGAGTTAAAGCAGAAGCTACCATCTGGGGGTAGCCACTGGGGGGGGGGCTGCCTTTGTTTCAGTAATTTAATAGGGAATTCAAAATGTTAGTTTAGAGTCATATTTCAATGTTTGATTATGCTTATAATTTTATTTAGATAAATTACTCCCATTAGTTTAATTGTAGGTATGTTTGTAATCCCCCACCCCCCAATTATCTTTGCTGGCTAGCCCCCTTAGTATATAAACCCTACCATGTGTGTCATTTGTTTGGTCAGTTAGGAGAAGTCAAGTGCCTGTGTTTTTTGTGTTGACCTTGGTTCATCACTTTTGTTTGGACTTACTTCACTGGTGCATTTTTGTTAACTGGAGATTTTTGTAAATAAATCCAAGCATCCAAACTCCAAACTTATACTGAACATTGCCTCAAAGCCTTTCAGCAACGTTTCGCTTGTTCAGTCGTGTTTGATCCAGCAGGTCGTCAGCCACGGACTGAACAGCAGAGCAGCTCCACACACTGTGTTAAGTGTTTTGTTTTGGCCAAATGTTTTTCACTATCACAATATTGTTGTGTAATCCTGTAATTTACCATCAGGTCTAGATGTTAATTCGTTCCACTCTAAATAGGTTTTGTGCATGCACTGCTCTATGCACACACACACACACACACACACACACACACTGGAAAAAATTAGCATTTTGTTTGATAATCAAAAAGGACACATACGCAGATGGAGTTAAATAAAGTAAACTAATAGATGTAAAACTTTTCCTAATGTTTATATTCTCCTAATTCAAAACTATTGGGATGTGTTAAACCAATAGGAATGAAGATTCTCACCCACATGTGCACCAGGGCTAAATCATCCAGCTAAGCTTTAGCAAATATGTACCATCCCCATCACAGCAACAAATAAAAGCTGTGAATCCACTTTTTTATTTTTTTTATTAATATATTGTATCTTTCCTTTTTATAGTGGTGATAATAGTCTTCATTTCTGGTATTTAGTTAGTATTTGTATTGGTGAAAGTAGAAGCACTCCCATTTTACTGCTTCTTGGAAGTCAGAGTTTGAAGCCCCTTTGTGATAAAAACCACTTACTACTTACTCAGAAGGAAAATGTATCTGATCTAATGATATCCTAAGATATTCAGTGGTTCCCAAACTGGGGGAAGCGCCATTTTGTCACAGTGGGGGGCCCTGAGAGCTTGTCATTCTTTAAAGGGGAACCCAGCAGAAAAAGTTTGTGAACCAGTGCCCTCAGTCACCTGAGTTCTTCTAAGATTCCTCAGTTAATTTGTTTTTATATTCCAAACCTATACAGTAGGACCTATACTACGAAGCTGAACTTCCTCTTATCGCACTAAACTCTGGGATTTATTTGGTATGTGGTGTACTACGATGCTGGATAACTTCTTACCGAGCTAAATCACCATGGTAACTTAGGCTGAACATCGAACCTGGTCAGGACCAGGTTTTGGTGTGGATAACGTCTGAGCGAGTACAAAAGTCCCGCCTCCTGACCGATCAGCTCTCTGAGAAAATGACCTGTCCAATAAAAGGAGGATCATTCTGTGAACACGTCTCTGTGTGGATCTGATGTGACGCTCACAGGAGAGAGAGAATATTTAGACATTGATGCAATCTTTTCATTTAACCAATGACATCCTATAGGAAATATATACAGTAGATTTATATCTGATGAACTGACCTACATTAGTACGCTGATAAAGCGTGCATTGGACAGCCCAAAAAAATGACATCACCGCCTCCTTTCCTTCAGACCGCCTTCATTCACAGACTATGTGCTTTTTGGCTACCTACGCGAAAAAACGCCTAACTGAACGTGTTTGTATCCAGCTTCGTAGTACAGCTGCTTTCTGATAGAGAATGCTTGGTTAGGTGAAACCCGCTGACAGAGAGATATACTCATCCATCTTCATAGTACAGGCCCATAAAGTCCAGCTGTGGGCTACAGCTGCAGTGTATTAGTATTATGACTTCTTCATATGATGTAATTTTCAAGATAACTAAAGCAATGAAGAAATATATATATATATATATATATATATATATATATATATATATATATATATATATATCGGTAATAATCTATGAAATGGAAAGTAATAAATAATAACCAACAAATAGCTATACAGCCAAGTAAATAGGAACTAAAGATAAGTACTTTATTAAACAATGTACGAGGCATAGTCAATACAAGTAAAAGCTCATATAAGCAAAAATCCTCCCTAATCATCACAACCACAATCCCTAAAATTAATTCACATCAGTCAGTCTGTCTGTCTGTGTGTGAAGAGTGATGTAGGTCTTTTAATGCAATACCCACCAACCATTCTCATGCCAAAACATTGGTACTAATATGGGGATTCTAGGTATGAAGAAAATTTTCCAGTCGGACAACTTTTTGTAAAAAAAAAAAACTGCGTCTTTACGGATTTTGAAAAAACTTTGCCGTGCATTGATTTTAGAGAAGAAAAGGAGGTGGACCATTGATACCTTGCTGTATGGTGACATTCACTCAGGGCTCTTGATTAGTGGCAAAAAAATATTGTGTTTGTCACAGAAACTACTACATGATAAAATGTAATGCATAAACAGGTGAGTAATCATATTTAATAATATTTTATTCCCATACCGGTATTCTAAATGTAATGGATGAACCATTTCCAACTATAAATTCACTGAAGTGCTTAGCTTGGTCACAATAAATCAATGTAAATTATTTTTCGTGACATTTTGAGGATTTTTCAAATGACAGGCCAAGGGTTTTCAAGTGCGGGCACGTTATATTTGTCACTGCCAACAAGATGATTTCAATCTGTCTGTCGACCACAATGACTGCACAGAGTGGATCAGGTGCACCATGTTCTTATTTTGTTTCAATGGAACAACCCAACGTAATCCTCAGAGACTCATTCCTAAAGCTCTCCTCCTTCTTTAAAGACACCAGTGGCCAATGTGATAGATTCACAGCTGTTCTAATGATCATAGTTCAGGAGATCACCTGACCTTTGAGCTTTACTGGCCATATTTTCATGTGTTTCTCATCTGTTATTTTGTACAGGGGTGTCAGAACTTTGCACTGAGAGGCAGTGATGCTGAGCATTGTCCTACAGAGCAGCCCTCTGACTAAACATGTCAAGTTTTATCTTTAATACTTTTCTTTTGCTGAAATTCATGAATTAAATCAAGAAATCTCTGATCAGAAAAGTGCAATGTTGCCTCATTCAGTATGTCGTTACAACTTTTTGAAGAGAAACAAATCTCTGCATAATTTGCAGTCTTTTCCCAGGGCATCGATGAAGAAAATCCTAATATTTCTCTGATCGTTGCTTTTTCATTATGCAGGTTAAGCACTAATTTAATCCTTGGATGCTTGCCAGATTGGAACTTTCTCATAAATATGTATTCAACTGAAACATAGAGCTGCTTATGAGGTGTTCATCAAATGTCATCATCAGAGAGCCTGATATCACTCCCCTGCAGTGGCGGCGCACACCTACATAAAGAAAACACACACACACACACACACACACACACACACACACACACACACACACACACACACACACACACAATGGATGTGTATTTGATTATGTCTAGTTTAAAAAAGAGAACACTGGATGCCTCTATACTGGCTAACTATAGACCAATCAGCAAACTTCCATTCATAGCCAAGATCATTGAGAAGATGGTCTTCAACCAACTGAGTCAATTCTTAATATTCAACAAAATATTTGAAATATTTCAGTCAGGCTTTTGTTCTCATCACAGCACAGAAACTGCTCTGATCAAAGTGATCAATGACATAAGGTTGAACACTGATTCAGGAAAAGTATCTGTTCTCATTCTATTGGATCTAAGTGCTGCATTTGACACTGTAGATCATACAATTTTGTTGCACAGATTTCAAACAAAAGCTGGACTAAATGGAATAGTAATGCAATGGTTTAAGTCCTACTTGGAGGAGCGAAGTTATTTTGTAAGCGTTGGAAACTTTGAATCTGACAGATTACCAATGTTCTGTGGGGTTCCTCAGGGATCTGTTCTTGGACCCCTTCTGTTTAGCCTTTACATGCTTCCTTTAGGACACATTTTACAGAACTGTAAGGTTGTTTATCAGAGCTATGCAGATGCTGAACTCAGCAGGACTATGGTCCCATAGAGGTGTTGTGTGACTGCTTAGAAAAAGTAAACTGCTGGATGAGTGAAAACTTCCTTCAACTAAATCATGACAAGATGCAGGTGATTGTCTTTGGTAACAAGGAAAAGAGGACTGCTGTCAACGAGTATCTTGAGTCTCGATCTTTAAAAGCTAAAGACCAAGTCAAAAACCTTGGTGTTCTGATTGACTCAGATCTTACATTCATCAGTCAGATCAAATCTACCACAAAAACAGCTTCTACCACCTAAAGAACATCTCCAGAGTGAAAGGTTTAATGACTCAGAAAGATCAGGAGAAACTGGTCCATGCTTTTATCTCCAGCAGACTGGACTATTGTAATGGTCTTCTAACAGGAATCCCCGAAAAGAGCATCAAACAGCTACAGCTGGTTCAGAACGCTGCAGCTCAGGTCTTAACCAGAACAAAAAGGTCAGAACACATTACTCCAGTTTTTAAGTCTTTACACTGGCTCCCAGTCAGACTCAGAATAGACTTTAAAGTTCTGCTGCTGGTGTGTAAATCTGTGAATGGGTTTGGTCCAGAATACATCAGTGTAGGAGGGCATGTCCTCCCTTCTCTCTCTTACTACCCAGAAGAAATGGCGCTGTTTATGATAAGTGAAGTGATCAGCCAGCGGACACACACACACACACACACACACACACACACTCCCTCCCTGGTAATGACGTCACTGGAGCGATTAATTTTTTTTCTTTCATGAATGACCAAAAAGCACCACTGTGTTCAAGCGACTCATCACCGGCGATTGAAGTGACTACAGTCGCTACAGTCGCGTTTGTTGTGAACGGACCTTTAGAGTGTCTTGGGCTGTTGTAAAGCAGTTCGTGTTGTCGCGAGAACAAGAACAGAGCTGCCACCGAGTCGGAGACAGGGAAAGTTGCAAGTGCGGTTTTCTGAGCAGAGACAGCAGGGGGATGAAAGACCCCCCAATCACCCCATAAACACTTGTATTACCCTCAGAGGGACTATGAGGAGAATTTATTACGGTGAACAAGTTACTTAGTTCTGCTTTAAATTATTTCACTGATGATTTTAAATGTTCTAATTGATTTTAAGCTGTTGAATGTTTTCTGTTGCACTTTTTGATCACGTAAAGCACATTGAGTTGCCTTGTGTTTGAAATTCGCTATACAAATAAATTTGCCTTGCCTTGCCTTAAATACGTTTTATTTTTCCCTCTTTACACCATTCAAATGTTACAAATGTTGTAAACATTCTCAACTCTCAAAAACAAATGCAGGTCTATATGCAAATTATCCAAAAATAATTAAAAAGTTGAGGCTTCGCTGTTTGGAAGTCCCTTGGGCGAAGCACGTATACTAATTTGGAAACAATAAAAGATGCATAATGACACTTACAAAAATGCATTTACTTGTGCATTAATTTAAATTTCTAAGTTGATGCGCTAACGCTGGGGATGAGCTGCGACTGGAATAGCTGATTCAATGGTAAATAATGAAACATCTCAATAGTCTCTCTGCAAAGATGACTCAGTTATTCTATAATGTAACCCACATGTGTCAAACTCAAGGCCCAGGGGCCAAATCTGGCCCCTTAGAGCATCCAATTTGGCCCACAGGAAAAAGTTAAAATGACAGAGAAAACATGAAATATTGTGTAAATTGGTACCATGACCAGGATCACATAAAGACAATATGTGGTGCTTGGAGGAGGTTTGCGTTCTCTCTGTGCTTTTGTTAAGTATATCATTAAAATTCCTGATCAAAGATAATGATGTTCAAAATGTTCTTTACAAACAAATATACACAGCATGATGAGATCCTCCACAATCCGCAGACTTAGAAGAGCATTAGCTCATCCTGAACTGGTGATCACTGATGTCAGAGTGAAAACATATGAATAACCAGGGCCACCATCACCACTAGATAAACAAATAATAGATAAATCCAATCAAGAATAATACGTTTTTCTATGTTTTGCACCAAAGTCTTTTAGTTGGTGTAATGTATGTATTCTCCTACTCCAACAGAGTACATTTAGAGGTCATTGCATTACTGCACGCAGTCACTGACATGTCTCTGTGACACTCAATATGATATAATCTTTCAAAGGGAGCAGGTATCGGCCATCTCATTCATCAAAAGTTCTTCAATGTTGACTAGGACTAAAGCTCCCCTTGATGTTGGGTTTATTTTGAAAGGACAGGGATCACTTCACACACCCCTTGGGCTGTGGTGGGGAGATGGTGAAATCAGGGTTGCATCTGGATGGTGGAGAGGTAAATGACAAGCATGCAGAGCCCAGGAGAAAGAATGTGGGACAGATGAAGGTGTGAAATGTGAAGAAAAATCAGTGCGTACAGAGGACAGATGGAGCGCAGAGGGAGTGAGACTAAATCCAGTGGTCATTTTCTCAGCAAATTATATTTAGTCATAGTCTTTTGACTAAAATGCAACTTAGTTTTTTAGTTCATTACGACAGTTGTATTATAGGGTGCCGAATGTAAAAACTTGGACACTGTTTCATAGCTTTACATATTTTGAACATTTTAAATGTTACATTTACATTTAAATCTAAATGTAAATATTAAATCTAAATGTAAATGTTAAATCTAAATGTAAATGTTAAATCTAAATATTAAATGTAAATCCCTATGTTAAATCTAAATCTAAATCTAAAACTTAAATAAAACTTTTAGCTTTACACTTGCCGACCGATTTCTCATTTAGATTTATATATAAATGTAACATTTATATATAGATTCAACATTTACTTTTAGATTTAACATATGGATTTACATTTAATATTTATATTTAACTTTTATTTTTAGATTAAAAAGCGACTGAAGACCATGCTTGGTTGAAACATTTTTTAATAATTTGGCCATTATAAATAATAAAGGCTTCTAAGTGTCTCTTTCCTCATTTAGATTTTTTCAATTCTGGAGTGCCAGGCTACTCCATTTTCTTTTTTACATATTTTAATATAGTTTGAGTTCATAGGTTATGGTTTTTTTTTAATTATTCATGGTGTCATTATTTTCACATAAAAAATGTAGTCGCAGAAAACATGAGGAAAATATTTAGTGAACCATATGAACACTGACTAATTGGGAGTTGTATAAAAGAAGAGTGAATATAAAACAGCGCTAACAGAAGAACCATAAATAAATGTCTGACAGTGATAAATCTAATATGACAGGCAATCAGCATTAGTACCCACGTCCCGCCCCCCCCAAGGACAACGGTGGTGAAGGAGGGGCCACGGGACCCTGCTGCTGACCAGTGTCCCCCACTGTCCATGACTAATGATCTGCTGATTGAAGTCCAGTGGGTGGATCAGAGCATCCAGAATCTCCAGGAGAGAACAAACCTAACGCTGTCAGGGAGCGTGTATAGAAGATTGAAATAACCTTTAACCTGCGCCATATGAAGTAAACACCCAGGGATCGAAGGCAGAAGCAATAGATCTATCAATCACCTGGAACTGGAGACACACTTAGACTCTAAGAAGAGAGTGGTCTACACGACGAGGGCTTAGCAGTGGTTCAGAACCACCCACAGCAGTTCATCTTTATCCTGCGTAGTAACCAGAGGTGTAAAGAATACTGATACTGTATATACTCCTCAAGTAGAAGGACTGTTACTTGATTGAAATTGTACTCAAGTACAAGTAAGTCATACATAAAATACTCAAGTACAAGTAAAAAGTGCCTCAAGTTACTATTTACTTTCACCCCCTCACATTTATTGCTGGTAATAAATCTTGCTACGGTTCCCTTGCATACAGTAATTATCTCATGTATAGACTTAAAAAAAGGAGATGAAATCTTGGTAACACTTTACTTAAAGTTTTATACATAAGGCTGACATTACGCTATCAGTATCTGTCCAGGGGCGGGGCTTAAGGGGGGGCTGGGAGGGCGGCACGACTTAAGGAACCCGAGCCTCTATCACGGCTCAGGGGAGCTGGAGAAGGCAGGCCCTCCCATGACTTGTGCTCAGAGGCGCCCAGAGTATAGGCACGGTCTGTTTAACATCACCCATCATGTAGATTTATACAGGGGTTATATAGACCCACTTCATGTGATGTATGCATACTAAATTAGGTGCCTGCGCGCGCAGGCTTGGTGCAAAACAACAGAAGCGATCGTGTCAACGTGAACGCTGCTGAGGCGATGGTGCACGGGAGCGGACGGAACGCTATTTCAGTCTGGATGCAGTAAAAAGTGACCATAAAAAGCAGTAAATGGATGGATATGCAGACGTGGGACAGTGAGGAGGAGACTTAATGTAGAGATGAAAACTCATCCGTTGAAACTGATCAGAATACGTGGAAATACACGGAAACCTTTCTTAACAAGAGTACAGCAGCCCGCCTACCTGCCCGTTCATAACAAGCAGTTAAAAGCATCTAGAGACGTAATGCTTTTGTATATACACTGGGTTTTTCTATCAGATATTTTCTGCATCAAGTACGTGCATGTCAGTCACGTGTCTCATGTTTGTCCACATTGAAATGGGTCTATAAATTGCCCCGCTCATTCTCCAAGTTAAAACTTATTAAAAACCAGTTGAGGAGCACAGTGGGACAGGAGAGACTGAGTGGACTTGCCATGTTGTCCATAGAGAATGAGAAGGCAAAGAAAATGGACATACAGAGCATCGTAGACGAGTTCACGGAGCACAAGGCTTGTCGTATGCCCTTCAAATAGTGGTGAGTAGAACTATAGTACTTCATATTGAAATTGTGTTTGTGATCATGTGGGCCACTGTGCCAGTTTTACTAAACTTTATAGCTACTGCTAGAGGCTCTGAGTTGAAATGGTTAAAGTGGGTGTCGAAACGATGTGGTCGCTATCCGTGGTGCTGAAGCTTGTAAGCCCTGCTGTTGCTGGCATGTGTATGTTGTAAAATGATGTTATCATGAGCTTTATTATTTGGGTTTAAATTTATTTGGGTTTAATTCATTTGCCCCGCCCCCAATTCGCTAAATCATGACACCTTTGGAGCTATGTTGACATTTTTTGGGGTAGGTGGTGGAATCTAGTGGGGTTAGGTAGGATTAGGGGTTAGGGTAACAATGTATAAAACTTCAAGTAAAGTGTTGCCATTTATTTTAAAAATAATAACACCAATGAATTCAATTCAAAATTTTTCAAAATTAAGTATAGCTACATTTATAAAATCTATAACAGATGTTTTAGAGTTTTGTGTCTGTTTTGGCGCGGTGCATTACGTTTAATCTGATTGGTCGACTATGATGTGATGCATTTGATTGTTGTCTGGTCATTTCATTTTTTTGTTGTTTCACAATTTGAAAACAAAAAATTATAATTTACTCAGTAACGGTCGGGTTTAGAAATGTAACAAATGACTTTACTTCTTTTAAAACGTAGTTAAGTACAAGTACAATTATTGATTTAGAAGTATACTAAAAAAAAGTACAAGTACCAATAAAAGCAACTCACATATAGTAATGTGAGTACTTGTAATTCAATACCTGGCAGTAAGTAGTAAGATATTTCTTTCAAATCACTTCAGAATCCTTTCCTTTAAATTAAAAAAAATAAATAAATAAACAACAACAACAACAACCTCTGTTCTATCTTTGGATCTCTTTCTTCTGTCCGATGAGTCATTTGATGGGAGGAAGCTGAGATGATGAATCACAATAGGACGAGGATGGACAATCAGCTGAAGAGCTTGTTGATGAGGCTGTAGCTGTGGAGGACACTCCCTCAGAAAACTATACGCTGTACTATACTTTTTTTATATTCTTCTGTGGGCCGATTTGGATACGTCTAAAGGTTCAGGTAATTGAGTTGCTTTTATGGATACTTGTACTTTTTTGAGGATATTTTAAAATTTTACTAAATTTGACTTGTACTTAGTGTAAGTACGTTTTAGAAGAAGTAAAGTCATTAATTACAATTCTACAGCCAACCGTCACTGAGCAAAATTTTAATTTTTGTTTTAAAATGATCAACGGACATTGAGAAACTATTAAAAAAAAAAAAAAAAAAAATGAAATAACCAGGCAACAATCAAATGCATCACATCATGGCCGACCAATCAGATTAAACGTAATGCACCAAAAACAGCATTGAATGCTGGTTATTTTCTTACTTTTAGAGTCCATAAATGTAGCTATACTTAGAGCATGACCATTTTTTTTTTTTTTTTTTAAATTTTGAATTGAATTCATCGATGTTATTTATTTATTTTATTTTATTTTTTAAAGAATTGTACATTTTGACCAACCTTTTATTTTATAGAGATGCCTTTGTGGAAAATAAATTAAGTTCCGATTGTGCAAAATTTCTTCTTTTTTTTTTTTTAAGTTTCTACATGAGATGTTTACTGTATGCAAGGGAACCATGGCAGGATTTATTACCAACAATAAACGTGGTTGGTGAAAGTAACTCGTAACTTTGTTAACACTTTGTATTAGGGAACACCTATTAACCATTAATTAGTTGCTTATTAGCATTAGTAATATTTCATTAGTCATTATTAAGTACTTATTAATGCCTTTGTTAAGGTTAGGGTTAACGTTATCCTTAACCCTATCATATTAAGATCGTAATTCATATACAACAACTTCATTACTTACTACTAATAAGTAATAATTCTGATGTTGTTGAGGGTAAACTCTTAGTTAATGGCTTACTGGTTGTATAATAAGGCCTTGCAGATTAAGGCATAGAATATAGAAGTACTCTTTATACCTCTGCGCAATTGTCTATTTCTCAGTGTGCACTAAGCAATTATTGCAACCTCACACATTTTATTGTCAATTTCTTTACATAGCAGTGAATAAATCACTTTTATCTCATGGCACTTATCATGAATTTTTTATAGCAATTTTTAAAAAGGAGATGTAAACAAGTCAATATGAGCAAAAGGCATTAGTGACAGGCTCAGCCATCAGCAGAACCACTATCTCCATCTGTCTTAGTTAGATAGAGACATTTAGTGTAAAGCAGAGGTTTTAAACTCACGTGATTTTTACTTCAGGGGGCCAAATACGGATCATTTCATAGATTTCATAGATTTTCAACAACAACATGCCTCCCAGTTTGCACTTCCAGGTATAAATGACATGTAAATTATATGACTCTGACAATATGCGAACAAGTAGTCCGTCACCTTACACTTAAATCTAGTTACATTTCCTGGATTTTTAGCAATTTTTTTAATTCAATTTGGAGGATTTGGTAGAATAATTTGAGGAAAACTGCAGGATTTTAGAAAATGTTTAAGTTTTTTCAACAATTTCAGCAAGGGACTCTTTTTCTCTGCACTGTAGCTGATGCATGTTCACGTGGAATTGTTGGGTTTTTTTCTTAATAATTTGATATTTTGATAAGCGCTATGAGATGACCATTGTTGTAATTGGTGCTATGTAAATAAAGCTGAATTGAATTGAACAATTTGAGATTAAAATTTTAAATTGATGTCCGAATGTGGAGGGGCTGAGAAATCAACAACTATATTATTTTGATTTATTATTTGATTTTTGTTTCATGTTTTTTTTTTTTTTTTTTTTTTTTTTTTCATTTTTCCGCAGGACCAATTGGATACATCTAAAGGGCTGGATTTGGCCCCAGGGTCTTGAACACAACACAAGGTGTCATTTAAAAAGAGAAAAGCACAGAAAAATGAGATGACACATGTCACTATGTAGAATATCATGAAATAGGATACTTTAATAAAGTTAGAAATGTAAAGCAAGCAGCAAATAAGCACAGAGAAAAACTATTTAACCATGGGATACATGGGATTTATTTTATAAACCAAAAAACATATAATATAGATTACTTTTGCAACATATTTTTGGATTTTCTTTAAAGGATAATGGAATCTTACCCTTTACAAGCATGACATACCCAACCAATAACGTGAGCAGTTTGTGTAGAAAAGATGAATTACATGTTGAAAAGTCTGACTAATGACATGGGTTTTTAATGAGCACAGTGAGATTCTTCTCTGGCCCCCTGACAACAATGCACTGTATAAAAAGGTCAAATGAAGTGAATCCATGAGTAAACACATTTAAAAAAAATCTCAGTGTTTAGATCAGCTAACAACCAGAGGCGCTGAGCTGAGTGCAGGTGGGCTGTGACTAATAAATGAAAATAGGAAAGCAATAAATGCATAAGATAAAGGCCTTCCCGTCTCAAATTTCAAAGAAGCTGATGCAGTAAAAATGTGTTTCAGTGTATGTGATTTGTAAGCTCAGACATAAAGGAATTCATTTAGTCAAGCTTTTGATTGTCCTATATCACTGAATTGGATTTATTTACCTAGTTATACTGTATGTGTTAACTCTTTCAACACAATGAGTTGTTGAAGTGTGCATGTATTGTGCACCACTGACAAAAAGTGTTTTATATCTTCAATTTGTTCCCATCATTTCTCCTCCTCTGACCATCACTAATGGCACAGCTCTTATCCACGAACAGAAAAAACTTTATTACATTATTTATCTCCTGTAACAGTAAAGTTGGTCAGTATTTTTGCTGTTTTGTGTGTTTTTTGGAGTAATTTTGTATATTATTTTCTTATTGTATGTTATATATATATATATATATATATATTTTTTTTTTCTCTTCGTCAGTTTTTTGTTAGTTTTTTTCTGTAATTATGCAATTTTTCTGGAGTCATTTTGTGTATTCCCGTTGTCAATTTGTATATTTTGTCTGATATTTTTGTTATCCTTTTGTGTATTTTTATGTAAATGTGTGTGTGTGTGTGTGACTCTTAAAAAAATTATTTTCATAATTTTCTGTAAATGTTTTTGGAGTAATTTTGTGTATTTCGGTTTCATATATTGTTACATGTGTATGTTTCTGTAGTCGTCTTTTGATTTTTGGAAGTAATTTGGGATTTCTTTTCTCGTAATTTTTCCTGTGTATTTCTGTTATTTTGTACCTTTATGTTGGCGGCCATATAAAATTAGACTAAGGGCTGCATGTGACCCCCCGGCTGACAGTTGTATGGAGGCCTTTAAATATTTAAAACTAACTAAATGTGTCCGTAGATTTCTCTATAGCTTTTTATTGTTAATGCGATAAAGTTTCAACAATGTGCCAGTGGAAATAACTACATTGCAACTACAAGTAACTACAAGTTAATTGTAATGACACACTGCTGTTAAATCACATTTACAGGTCTATAATATAAACTTTCCATCATGTGAAAACTACATTTTACCATCTATCTTCTATGTATGGTCTCGAAACAAGCAAAGTTTCTATTTGATTTTATCTAATGCTATGCTTCAGCCTAAACTAGGGACTGCAATGGTTTTCTAATCTGGGGCATCAAAGTTCTAAATCTTGATCAGAGCATTGCTCACTGTCTCCATCATGGGGCCAAGGAGGGAACTGCAGTCCAGGTGGTGACCAACTTAAATCAGGGTTTATTAGTACAAAAAATACAAAAAAAAAATATAAAAGTGTAATAAATTTTTGGATTTCACGCAAAGGGTCTAATGATTCAGTCATGACTGTAGAAGTATTTTGTGCCCATGTCTGAAATAAGTCAAGTAGGGCAGGGCAATACGGACCAAAACGATATAAATCTCGATAATTTTAATTCAAATTAAGTCTTGCCAGAAAAACAATTCAGGGTTAAAATCGCTGATACAAAATGCCAAAAAGGGACATTTACTGTATTAACAAACAGCTTCACAATATGCACTTTAGGCTTTCTTCATCTTTAAGGACAGCATGTGAGTGAGTTCTGTGGTGTGGCTTGTTTAGTAGTAAAACACACTCAGCAATCCACCCAACAGTGCTTTTTATGCTCTTCTAAGTAGTAGAGAACTCCTAAAACAGGTATTTTGGTACAAAAATAGTAAAAATTTTCTATATTATCAAAATAGAAAGCTTGATTTACAGTATCTTGAATCTCAATGCATCACCCAGCCCTAGTAGCAACCTGCGTAAAATGAGTAGTGCATCCAAGTGCTTTGTAAAATATGCCAAAGGACTATTGCTAATGAGTTTGTTATTCAGCCCAAGGAGGAAATGGTATATTTGCACACTAGTTCACTAGTCACCTGCAATAATTTTAACCTGACGAAAGAAAAATGAAGCATTTGATGTAAAAATCATGATTTCCAGGGACATCGTTACTGAAATGACAATAGCGCAAAACTCTTGGAAAGAAACACAAAGTACTAATCAAACAGTAAAGGTTTAAAAGGAGGTGTGATATAATATTTTATTCACATACTTTATGGCATACAAAGGCCCCCGAACCAACCCCAACCCACCCCGTTCCCCAAAAAAGTGTGCACATCAGATCAGGTGGAAATTATGATTAACAGAATGAGAAGAGAAACAGAAATGAAGTTTAGAAGAAGTGATGGGAAGTGGGTGTGACTGCAGGATTGCCTGCTTTTCATATAAAATAAAATAAAAATTACAACAGCTCCTTTCATCCTAAATGGCTATTTAAAAAAAATAATAGAAAAAAAAGTCAGTTGATAAGATAAAAAAAAGTCCTGCAGCAACAACAGCAGAACCAAAAAACGTGAGTTGCCTTTTAAAGAAGAAAAAAGGAGGAAAAAAAACAAAAATAAACGTTTCCATTGGTCATTTATCGTTACGACTATAAAGGACAAAAATGTGCAACAATAATTTAGCTTCACGTGACTGTGACAGTGTCAGTCACTTCTATTCTTTTACACAATCTCTTTCTAAACTGCACCAAAAAGGAATGAAATATTTACCCAAGTGGAATTGGGATAAAAAACAAAACATCAATACTAATATAAAATAACAGCAGAAGAAGAAAAAGATGTACTAGCAGCCAATCTAGGTCCAATAATGCAGGCTTTTTCCATCAATGGCTTTTTTTTTTATGTGGGGGGAGGGGTTTACAGGAAGCTGCAAATTCTCCATGATCAAAAAATCCACTCCCATAGAATGGGATGAAACATTTTGGAGAAAAACCCCCTCAGGGCCCGGTGGTCTTTGTTAATCTTATTACATGTAAAAAAAAAAAAAATAACCCAACTAAGCCTGAGCACACGAATGATGGCAAAACCACTGACAAGTATTAGCAAGTATGAAAAACCAGTAACATCACCATTTCATCCATTATCTTCGATGCAGGAGGGAAAAAACCCCCCACATTTCATTAGTTTAAGAAGTAAACGTGTGTCCTTGAGCTGTCACAGTAAGAACCAAATCGTTTTGAGTCCGTTCAGAATCTTTTCCCGACCACTACACGTGAAAAAAACAAAAAAACTAAAACAAGTTGAAGCCAAAGTTGGACACAGATGGAGGTTCTGGGTCAGACGGCAGCAGCGCTCCTCTGTGTCCTCGTAGTGGAGGAGAAGTGTCAGCGTGACCTTTCAGTGAGTTGTTGATGGCCCAGTTGGACTCTGAGGGGAAATTTTTTGAAATAAAAGCAGCAGAAAAAAACAAAATTAAAAAAAAAAAAAAAAAACATGTTCACTATGACGCCACTCATTTTTGTTATCTGCTCCCACAGTGAGAGAGAAACTGGTTGAAGCAGTTTGTCTCTGTCTCTGCCTGGTCCACTTTGTCCTCCCTCCCTTCCTCGTTCTTTACTGGTCCGGTTCTCACACCATGTAGGAGTTCTGGTTCTTCAGCTTGTCCAGCTCTTTGCTCTGCTGCCTCAGGAACAGGATTCTGCCGTTGAGGAGAGATAATGATGATTATTTAACATATTTGCCATCTGTTGGTTCTGTGGTTCTCCTCACCTCTGTTCCCTCAGCGTGGCCTGAATCTCACTCACTCGCACCAGAGAGCGCAGGTTCTTCATCTCGGTGCAGATTTCTGACATGTACAGGCTTCCCATGTTGTGGATGTCCTCGTGCAATCGAGACGCCTACAATGACGTGACATTTGTCCAGTGTAATAAACATTAAAGTTTAACATTCACCATCACAGTAAAGCTCATAAATAAAGATTCTTACCTTTGCTAATCAACACCATCAGAGACTCTAATTTACTGTTGCAAAACCTCCTAAAGTCTGTTTCAGTGTATACACATTTCTGTTTTGTTTCCTTTCATCGGATTTCAGTGATCAGAGGTTTCATTAATGGTTAATAAACTACATGAAATCATGCCAAAAATTATTAATCCAGTAATTTCAATTAACTACTGTTGTTATTTTTGGAATATTTTTGAATATTTCTAAAGTTTTAACAAAGTGTATTTGCACTTTGAACGTGTTTCCATTGTTTTGGACAGGAGCCTCAAAACTACAGTGAAATCTCATCCTGAGACTTTGCTGCAGGAAGATGGACGCTCCAAACCTCCTTATAACACTCCACATTTGTTTGTTGCTTGCTGTCTAATGTGGCAGTAACAATTTTAAAGTATAATGCTAAGAAATGTCTCGGTCTCTTCTGTCTTTAAGTACCGCACCATGTTTTCTAGTAGAGAAGTGGTCATGTGATCAGGTACAACATATCATGTGACATAACTGCAGAAAAAGTGTTTTTTTATAGCACTATTGCGATACATTTTAATATCAAAATGACTGACAAACCTCCTCATGAAAGTGTACTTTGTTTTTTAGCAATATTTGAGGTGTTTCCATTACCCGTTTTTATGGCACAATTTAAATTTTGTGCATTTCCAAGGATAATGGAAACGAAGCTTGTGGCAGTTTAGCCCATTTCAAAAAGCTATTTCCATTTCAAGAGGCGATCGCCACATATCTGAAAATTGACATTTCCATCTTTCTGACTGTTCTCAATGAAAAATTGTGTGAAAATGCGCGATATTGTCCCAAAACATGCATGTGAGGATATATTCAGTGTCATACGGGAATTTCATGCTTGCTTTTGTTTAAAATAATCAAATTAAATGTTGCCATTTCTTTTTCAAATGGACAATAACCTGAACCATACTATGAAGGTTTGTAAAGACACTGAAGGTAGACATGTTCTGTATTGACCAGTCAGTTATCTGACATGAGTCTGTTTCACTTGCTGTGTGAGTGTGTCATCCAAAGAGCGGAGCGTACTTTCTGCGGTGATTGAGCTCTGATTACCATAATTAGTAGTACTAACATGAGCCTGACTAGTAAATGGTGTGGGTTTGCTTGGATGTGCTGTGTATAAGAGCCACAGACCTATGGCGAGAAGGAATGGGAATGAGAAGAATGTTCCATCTGCGCTCAGCAGAAAATGTGGTGGTGAAGTGACTAAAGCACATTTAAGACCTATCTGATCTGAATTTAAGACCATTTAAATATCCTTTTTACAAATAAAAGGCCTTAAAAAGTATTAAGACTTTTCAAGGAGGAGGTTAGACGGTATCAAATTTGGATACCGACCAGGCCTATTCAAAAGTCTCCATGTGATTGGTTTAAATTAACTTTAAACGACTATTCCCAGAGCCGTAAATACTGAAAAATAGGGATGTAACGATTAATCGTAAGGCAGTTAAAAATCGATTCATAGGTATCACGGTTGATATGGATTTTCTGACAATTGAATCGCAGTACCTTTTTTAACCAGCAGTGGGCGCTATCCGGAAGTGTTGGCGGCTGGCGGAGTCTGCTAATACTTTCTTTCTGGCTGCCTTCTACTCTTAAATATGTTAATAAATGATTCATTACCCCTTTAGCACCGAAAGAATATCTGTAATATTACTTGAATATCTGTAAAAGTCACGTTTTTCTATTAGCTCTGTCTGCTCGCATAGCATCTCTTCTTCACTGCAAGATATCTGCATGCCAACCGACCACTGGGTTACCAGCGCCCTCTGCTGGTCCAAACAAATCAGTGCAATGACGGGGTTTTTTTTTTTAAAGTCCAATTGTTAAGGCACAAAATACATTTTCAGTTGCACTTTTAAAAGAAAAAGAACTATTATGCAGTTTTGCATTGTTTATTATAGAACCAGAATTTAAATTAATAGGCTTCATTTTCATTTGTATTATTCCTTTATTTATTTAATTCAAGATTTATTTTTAGTTAAATTGCATTGTTTTGAATAGTTTATCAAGGAATTCTTTTGACAATGAAAAATAAAAGGAAAATAATACAGTATTTTCTAGTTTTTTTCCCAAAAAAAAAATTTGTCTACAGTCCCATTTTGTAAATGAAAAAATCGTGAGAGAATCGTATCGTGAACCCAGTATCGTGAATCGAATCGTATCGGGAGTTGAGTGAATCGTTACATCCCTACTGAAAAATGGTCAATGTTCATGACTCTTCTACACACAGTCAAGAACAGCTGATGGAAAGTTTTACTAAATCAATAAAGTTTAGCTAAAACTGGCTCAAACCTACCAGAGGTTTTTATAGTGATGAGGCAACAGCAAAAAAACAACAACTAAGCATAAGTTGCAGAAAGAGCCTGATAACGTCAACATATAATTTTATAAAGGAGCCGCACACTTTCACGAGGAGTACCTGCTTCTCTGTGTTCTCTGAAGGCCATCCTTGGATATGTCGGATGAGGTTTTCATCAAAATGAGCTGCTAAGCTCGGAGTGAAGGAGCCAGGTGTGTCGGACTGGGTGTGACTGTTGCTGCTGCTGGAAGCAACATGCGGCAATGTGGAAGCTGACATGTTGGATCCCGTGCACAGGACCTCCTGGCTGCTGGAGCAAACACACAAGATGCTTTGTAAAAGTAACAGATTTAAATACTCGTTGAAGCATCTGATCGATGATATTTCATTATCAGGGATCTGCTTTTGAAATATTTTTTAACATAAAAAAACTAATTTTTTAAGCGTGTGATTGAGCGATACCTCCTCTGTTGCTGAGTTCTGGGGTCCTCTGCACGCTTCTCTGTATTCTGTGGCATGGAGGCAGATCCTGGCTTCCCTGAAGACAAACCACCCTGAAGGAGGAGGAACAGATGTCAATGGAATTGGGGAAGAAAATGAAAACATGACTGGAAGTTTGGTAATGGCCAAACAAATTAAACGCACAAATGCAGCTCAGTGAAGGAAAGAGGACACATTTGCCATTGCTAATTCAATTCCTGCCAACTTGTGATGCCTACCCTGTTTTGTGAAGATGCCATGTTGCTTGGGTGGATGCCAAGAAGGGACTTCTGGCTGCTCTGTGGCGTGCCGTTTCGTGGTGAGACGTAAGGCCGTGGCGATGAAGCGTCGGAGGACAAAGAAACCGGGGACTGACTGGAGTGCTGAGCTGAGGGAGAGAAAGGAGAAAGAAAGAGGAAATTATGTGCATATAGCTCTTTAAATACGAGAAAATGCTTCTATTGTAAAAACTTGGATGTAATTTTACTGTGAAGTAACGGGAAAAATTTGATGCAGACAACATTAAAGATAAAGATACCCTGTGAATTCTTTCCCAGTGAATATTACTCCCACAGGTTTTTTCTTACAGTACGTGCAGACACTAACTCAGTGAGGTGAGAATGCAGACATCAGCATCACACGATGCACATTTTTGCCCCGGGGTGATAACTACCCTGCACTAAAAGCACCGAGAACTGTCAGACTGTAAGTGTCTAATGTCGATGTCAAACAAACTTCACCAAAATGTTTTTTTGAGTACAACTACATCCACTAATCCACATTTTTCTATCTATCTCAAGTGAAATCCAAACACCCTGTGTGCACAGTCATGCTTTGGAAAAGTCAGGAGAGGACGCTCAGCCTCCTTCACACAATAATCAAAGTAGCGTGGGATAGCAGATGGTGGAAAAGGCTGTACCTGTGTTGGAGTGCTGAGCTGCTGAGAGCAGAGCAGTGAGGTTGAAAGCAGGTCCAGCAGTGAGGAGCTTATGAAGCACAGACCGCAGGGACGCTTGGGTGACGGCGGCTGCCAAGACTGGAGGGAGGAAGAAGAGAAGAGGTGCTGCTCACACAAAACGCACACAGGTGAGCAATCATGGACACACAACAGGTTAGTCCTCACCGACCACCAGGGTTGGGGTCAATAAGCCTTTTCACACTATGGAACTGCGCATGTGCGACTAGGGGGGGCCATAGGTCGAGAGATATAAAAACGTAAACAAGCTCTGTCAGTCTGTTAATATTTCTGACCTAACAGCGTTTGTAATGTTAATCCAGAGATCTTTAGTGTTCATATTATTAATATTACACATATTTGGACTCGAGGAGGTGACCAGGGTTTTCCACTGATGCCACTTTCGGCAGATCCGAGCACTTCTAAAAGCCGATGGGAGCAGCTCATCAGTAGTATCAAAGCAAGAGCAGTCCCATCGCTTCCACACAGGTGACACCTGGTGCACAAAAACAGACTACCTGGGTCTCCAGTGGGCGGGATTTGGACTCGGGATCCGACCACTTTTGTAAAAACCGATGGGATAAACGGTATCAAAGCGTCAGACCTTCCTTGCTTCTACAAGCTTTTAACTTATGATTGTTATGTATTTTCTGTATTTACCTTCATTGTTGTTGAAGAGTAGTAGGCGATTCCGTTCGTTCACCGCCTACGCTTCTGGACATCATTGATGTGCCTTTTTTTTTTTTTTTTCCAAATTCCCTTTATTTTTCTTTTAATTTCTGTGTTTTCCACATTAATTTTTTAAATTTCCGTTTTTTTTTTAGAAATAATTAATTTTTCCAGAAAATATTAGTTTTTAACTAATGTGGGGAAACAAAATAAATACTTTAAAAAAAAAACAATTAAACAAAAATATATGACAAAAATAAAAAAAAATATTTAAAATAATAAGTAAGATACAATTAAAAGGTAGATATAAGTTGTAGTGACATGGATTATTCTAACTGCTCCTTTTTAATTATTTGTATATCATATAAAAATGTATGAGAGCAGCATAAATGTCACCCAATTACCCCTCAGGAATCAATGGTTTCCTGAATCTGATCAGGATTTATTGATTAAGTTTTGATCAACTTAATTTAAAGTAACCTAATTTAAATTATCCTGATGACATCATTTCAGATGATAATAATTAAACAAATGAACGCAAGGATGCATCAGTTATTTCACCACTAGGGGCCAGAACATTTTACAGTATCAGAAGCTATAGTTATCATTAACCTACTAGGTTTCAGACTCTACAATCCCTGGTATCGATTGTCTTGTCTACAACAACTTTATCCGCAGATCCTCTGTAGCTCTGATGAGATGTAGTTTAAACACTGAGCAGATGAAGCTGATTAAAGCTGATCATGTTCTCAGGCACACAGCAGCGGGACACGAAAAACAGACGGAGCTTTACAGACACGTTAAAGTTAAACAGGCACTGATAGGCTCTGATTTAAGAGTCAGTTATGATTTGCGCAATTTTTTGGCAGTTTAGACGATGTTTGAAGCGGCCATGATGGGGGGTAGATTTTGTTTTCATTGGTCGATTCCGTGATTCCGTCCACGATTCCGTTAACGTTTATTTTATAGGGCCCTAAGTGTAGTTGTTGTTAGCGCACTCAACTGAGGGGTAACTGAGACTCGCTGCAGCACATACAAGCTTGTGTCCTGTAACCATCTCTGATTGGCCAGCAGCTCAGGAAGGCAGTTCTTAACGATTCTAATTGGTGAACATGTTTAACATTCAAATGAAGGAGACGGAAAAAAAAATACCTCATCATATGAGGTTAGGTTATCACAGTAGTGAAAACCTCAATATTGATGCGATTAAGGTTAATGGTTCAGCATTATTGAAAAGTCAGGAAAAAACAGACTTTTCAGCTCATGTGCAGCATTAGCTTTGGCAGATAACTCTGTCTTTCTATCTTGGAGACCAATACCACGTTCACACAAAAAAATCTTTCAAGGATTTCTACAGAATTTCGTAGCTGTACGTGAAACTAATTGTACTAGCCCCCCTACTGAGTCATTTTACCGTTCACATGTGAAGTTCCCCCAAAATATCACACTTTTCACCAGTCCTGAAAGGCTCTCAAAAATGCAATCACTTTTTTGTGAGAATAATAATGATAAAAATGAGGTGCATTACAATAGGGTCCTAAGTACTGTTGTTGCTTGGGCCCTAATTAATCACAATTACTGAGCATGAAATAAATAATCTAATAAAAGTTATCCTTCCTCTTGTGTTAGCATCTCTTATGATAATCTATGATCTTATTATCTCTTTCCTATCTATCGGTTACCTTGTTAAGCTTTCTAATCAATGAAAATATAGGTCTGAATATTTTTGGTGTTGGCATCCGAGCCTTTTTCGTGTTAAAATAGCCCTAGATTTTTTTTATTTTTTTTTATTGTAAAATGTAGGAAAGCTTGATATAAAACATTTTAATAACTGTTAACTACATATGTGTAGGAATGTAAGATGGTTCCCCATTTTTGCATTAAATTATAATTGACAATTTTTATAGAATTTTTATGGCAATTACAATTACAAAGTCAATTATCTAATCTCAATTACAATGCAATTATATGACAACAATACATTTTTTAAATTACAATTACACCAAAATCATAATTAATAATCAATTACGCAATTGGAATTATAATTGACCCCGACCCTGCTGACCACCGGTGACATCACACATTTTCTTACTGCAAACAGCAAAAGATGATTGGAGGATAAACAAATGTGTGTCAGACTCTCATTGAACAGCTAGAACACTTGAAATTAGCAACTTATACTACTTATTACTTTAAAATCATAAATCCATCTGCCACCCTCACCCTCATTGAGCTTTGCCATGTCCATGCTGCCGTTGTTCATCTGCAGAGTGGCCTGCAGAGCGGGGAGCAGCTGATGGAGGAGCGCCGGGTCCTGAAGCAGAGCTGAGGAGGACTGGGTCTGAGCAGAAGGGGCGTGAACCGCCTGACCTTGAGCAGAGGATGCAGACGATGAGGGGGGCGCCGAACCTGAAGCAGCAGCAGCAGAAGCAGCAGCGGCAGGGTTCAGGCTCTGAGAAGAAGACGAGGTGGAGGAGGAATGGCCACAGTTGGAAGCTGAGGACTGGTCGACTGATGAAGGCTCTGTGGAGATGTTAGAACACAAATGTTCATGAGACACTTCAATAACAACAAATCTTCCACCTGATGTTTTACCAGTGGGTGGTTATAGAAACCTGTGTATTAAAAACTGATTGTGGCCGTGTTTGACTCACTCGCTGAGGCTTTGTCCTGCAAGGCCTCTTGTCTGTAGTCCATGTCTCTGGGGAAACTGTTCGCTGCCAACTTAACAGACTCTTTCTGTCGCTGCTCCCTGATGGAAAAGGAAGCAGATTTCATGTAGCAAACAATAAGCACAATCTCCTCCAGCATGATGATGCCAACTGAAGGTCTGCCAGTGCACATGGTTTAATGCTAACCTCTCCAACAGGTCCTTGGGCTTCTCCCACTGGGACACCTCTGTTCTACAGTTGTAGTAATATTTCTTCCCAGAGGAGCTGATGTGTTCAGTCCAGTCGTCTGCTGGCTCCTTGTAATGGGACACAAAAGACAAAATAAGGCCATGTTCAAAATGGCATACTAACGTACTAGGCATACTAAGTTTGACGTCAAACTGAGTGTATTAGTGAGTATGCGAGAAAGATATATACTATATGGGGACATTTTTTAATGCATGCACAGTGCATCGTGAAGAATGTCCTGACACAGTGGGCACACTACTCATACTCAGCTGCCCCACGATGAATTACCAGCGATCACATCCCCTTTTCAAAACAAAAGCATCTCTTCTCATCTTCCATTAGTTTTTTAACACTTTTTTAAATAAGGCTCTTGTTTTGAAGTTAACCAGAAGCTTCGTCAGTAGCATAATGGCGGGCAATATTGAATCTCTCGAATCTCCAAAATGTCAGAATTAAATGTGTATATGCATTTTACAGATCAAATGACCACATGTTGATATTCTACTTGGTCACTTTCTCACTTAAAATGTTTTCAGAACTTTCAAAGGTGGCAAATTATCAGAGATATTTAGCCTCATGTGCTTCAGGTTTTTGTCGTTGTAGGTTTGAAATGCATCTTGGGAAACTTGGAAGTATACTTCAGTGGGAACGGTCACCATCCTAATCATACTTACAGTATTGAGAGTGAGGAGTCACGTGGTGAGTTGGGTTGTTTTGCGGGGGTCTGAGCCCGTCAGCCATGATGGTGGTAGACGCCCCCAGAATTTCACGCATTCGCCAGAGCTTTACTTTTTGCGCATTTACGTAGAGGAATACGACAAGGAAAAAGAAGAAAAGCAATGCAAAAAGAGAAGGCGAAAGAAAAGGGACCTTTCAGGGACAAACTGATACCAAGCGCAAAAAAGATGTATTTGGAGAAGCTAATGGACATTCGCAACATCGACCCGTACGACCTATCTGCAGCGGAATGGCACAGAGACCTGGACCTTTTACCTCCGTACACATACATGGACATCGTAAATTACCTAGTTTTTGGTGTACATTACTACACAATGCAGGAGTTCAAAAGCTACAAGTCTCTGGAAAGTTACGAGACTTTCTGCTGCGGCTGGGTCCAGGACTTGGTCATCTACAAGCCTCCAGCTGGTGAAAACAGTGATGTACTGGCAAAAGTAAGTTTCTTCACATGTGTTTTAGTGTGTCAGAGACAAAGGCACTACAGCATCCACAATCACATAAGGTAACCTACACTTCCTAGCTTTAAGAGACAACTACATAAAGACATTTTAAGAGAACGTTCCAGAGTGAAAATGCAGAGAACACACTCTCATCCACGGGGGTGTGCGATCGAAAGCAAGGTCCTTTCTTCTAATTGCAGCCTACCAAGCAATCTGACGTCTCCTTGTCCGGTCAGACACTTGCTCTCCTAGATGCTGTGTCCATTTCGGTAACCTAAAAAACTGTATCCCGTTGTTCCTCCGTCTTCCATGGCTATCGTGGGAGGTATTGGAGCAGTTCTTAACGCAGCAGTGACTTCCAGGCATGGTCAAACAGTGCGGAATAGCAAGTTTCTCCGCTGCTACTACTACTACTAAAAACACATGTAAACAATCTGTTTTGCCGCGGGACTTATGCCAACATGGCGGCTGGGAGGATCGGGGGGAGGGGCTCTAGGCCGTGAAGACAACTCCTCATTCTCAATATAGTAGACGGTATATACTCATTGAGTTTGTAGGGTACAGTAGAATAGTGACATTTTGAACACAGCCTTTGTGAATATTTTGTATACATTGTGAATTTGTTGAGGATTAGGCATAATCTAAATGTATAGAATGTAAACATTTGTAGCATTTATGATGCTCCCTAATCAGTTTTACAGTATGTGAGGTGTAAGGAACATATTTAAAAAGTCAAGTGAGTTTATTTGGTTCGATTCTTCCATGTTTTTTTTGGTGAAGAAAGCACAAGAAGCATAAAGACTGCAAAACGTGTGATTTCTCTTACATGATTAATCGATTAAAAAATCAATGACTAAAACAATCGTTTACTGCAGCCTTAAATAGATCCAGATTCAATTTCACCAACTACACTGAACAAAAATATAACCCAACACTTTTGTTTTTGCTCTCATTTTTCATGAGCTGAACTCAAATATCTAAAACATTTTCTATATACACAATATCTATTTCTCTCAAACATTGTTCCCAAATGTGTCTAAATCGGTGTTAGTGAGCACTTCTCCTTTGCAAGATAATCCATCCCACTTCACAGGTGTGGCATATCAAGATGCTGAATAGACAGCATTATTATTGCACAGGTGTGCCTCAGGGTGGCCACAATAAAAGGCCACTCTAAAAATATTCAGTTTAATCATACAGCACAATGCTACAGAGATGTTGCAAGTTCTAAGGGAGCGTGCAATTGGCAGCTGACTGCAGGAATGTCTACCAGAGTTATTGCTCGTGAATTGAATGTTCATTTCTCTACCATAAGCCATTTGGCATTGCATCCAATCGGCCTCACAACCACAGACCACGTCTAACCACACCAGGCCAGGACCTCCACATCCAGCATGTTCACTTCCATGATCGTCTGAGACCAGCCACCAGGACAGCTGCTGCAAGAATCAGTTTGCATAATCAAAGAATTTTTGCACAAACTGTCAGAAACTGTCTCGGAGAAACTCATCTGCATGCTTGTCATCCTCATCGGGGTCTCGACCTTGCTGCAGTTTGTCCTCGTAACCACCTAGGGTGTGCAAATGCTCACATTCGATGGCGTCTGGCACGTTGGAGAGATGTTCTCTTCACGGATAAATCCCAGTTTTCACTGTTCAGGGCAAGGTGTGTGGCGCCGCGTGGGTGAGCGTTGTTAACGTTGTGGATGGAGTGGTCCATGGTGGCGGTGGGGTTATGGTACGGGCAGGCGTATGTTATGGACAACGAACACATTTTATTGATGGCATTTTCAATGCACAGAGATACCATGACAAGATCCTGAGGCCCATTGTTGTGCCATTCATCAGCAAATTTGCAGCATAATAATGCACGGCCCCAATTTACACCATTCCTGGAAGCTGAAAACATCCCAGTTTTTGAATGGCCAGCATGCTCACCAGACATGTCACCCACTGAGCATGTATGGGATGCTCTGGATCGGCGTATAAGACAGCGTGTTCCAGTTCCTGCCAATATCCAGCAACTTGGCATTCTGAGGGACACTTGTGCAATAATAATGCTGTCTAATCAGCATCTTGATATGCCACACCTGTGAGGTGGGATGGATTATCTCTGCAAAGGAGAAGTGCTCATTAACACAGATTTAGACACATTTGTGAACAATACTTGTGAGAAATAGATCTTTTTTTAGATCTTTGAGTTCAGCTCATAAAGAATGGGAGCAAAAACAAAAGTGTTGCGTTTATATTTTTGTTCAGTGTACATCATTATTAGTTACCACAGGAAAAAGAGTCGTGACTAAGTTTCCTCTATTTTTCCAGAGCTGAAATTCCTCTCAGCAGTGTGTGAGTTATCACAGCTGACCTGACCCCATGAGCAAACATCTTTAATAGAGTAAATATGAGTTCTTCAAATAATAACAGGGAGGGAGCCTGTCGGACTCTGAAGAGTGAAAATTAGAGCAGCATCATTCTCAAACACAATACTTGTGTCCACTTCTCAGTCTAATCATTAAAAATCACGACTGGCTGAGGCTATTATCTGTATCAGTTTCATCTTAATCACGCAAGAAACCCAGGTATGAGTAGACAGTGCAATCAGACCCTGTTTCTACCTCAACAAGGTACTATAATAAACCAGTGGTTCTCAACTTATTCAGCCCACAACCCCCAAAACAAAGGTGCCAGAGACCGAGGACCCCCAATGTACCTAAAGGTGGTTGAACACAGACATGAACATTGAAGAACAGTCATGTGGAGACAGGGTCATCTATAAGGGGGAATAAAGGGAAGAGCTTTTTGGGGTCCATCCATAAAGTCAGCAAAATGATGATCTACTGTTCAATGAATCTATAATAACCACATTTATTTATTTATCTGAATAATATCGACTATTATCCAGGAAGTTTATTATTATTTGGGCCACAGTATATAGTCATCTTGAAGATGTAAATCTTTGTTTTAATCAGAAATAAAATGGGTAAAAAGTGATCAAAAATGGTGGAAAAGGTGGTGAAATGGGATTTTAAAAACCACAGAAATTGGTTAAAAGTGACAAATTAGAGTCGGTAAAAACAGACAGAAAACCTGGTGAAAAGGGATGAAAGTGTCAATATTGGAACTATGAATTTAAACTGGCAAATATTGGGCATGACAAATTGTGAATGTGGTTAAATTAGCAAAAATAAGCATGAAGTATGGTGAAAAGACGTTAACAGTGACAATAACGGGTCAAAATATGCGAATTGTGGTGGAAACGTGGTGGAAAGGGTTTATAAGTAACGAAAATGTGCAGAAAGTGGAAGAAATGGGAGTAATGAAGCAAGAATGCATTAAGAAGCAAAAATATGTCAAGAAAAAGTGATGAAAATAGATTCAAATATGGCAAGTTTAGTGTAGTTACAGAAAAAGGGTAAAATTAAAAAAAACTGGCTGAAATTGTTCAAAACATTCTTAGTTTCTTGAAGGCATCTGTTGACCCAAGGCTGAGAACCCCTGCTATAAACTATTGGCATGCAGCCTATCTTTGCTGAGGGTAAAAAAAAAACAATAAATTGTGTTTAATGGAATTACTTTAAGTTGTTTCGTATTTAACTGTTGTGTACACCTAAAGAAATAAAAGGCACTGACAACAACATCCCACAGTGAACAACACACTGCAGACGCGTTCCTGAGCCTTTCACAACAAAGCGCTTTCTGTAAACCAACAGATAAGTGAACAGCACCTTACCCTGTCTGCAGGCTTGCTCTGAGTTGTGTGTGATTCAGCTCCATGCAGGGAGCTGTTGTTATGGGAGTTCTCCTGGGGAGAGCTGCTGGTCCCTGCAAAGATGAATCCATTTGTAAAGCCACAGAAATAAAGCGCATCACTCTGCGGGGAACAGCAGAGGGAGAAGCCAAGGCTGCGACAAGCTTGCGCTACTCCCATTCAACAGGTTGATTGTGGGATGATGATGGACTGGTGATCCGTTCATAATTCCACACTTTTGTTAATCTATAAATATATTTTAAAATCTCTTTGAACATTAGAAAAACATTCTGTGCCCACTATTTTATTCAGTTAGTAACTGGTTAACCTACAAATGTTGAAAACTCCCCCAGTGTAAAACTCTCACACCAAGGCTTACCGTTTTTCCCTCTGACAGGGTGGGAGGTCTTAGCCTTGCCGTGTCCCGTGCCGTCTCCGTGTCTGCTGACGGGACTCTCCTCAGAGCGCCGCAGCATCTTGTACGGAGGCGTGGGGTCTGAGGAGCCATCGCGCACCTTGTCGTAACGATGCACGCTGCTGGACTGGCTCTTTGGCTGAGACTTATGGGTCTGGAAAAAAAAAAAAACACAACGAAAGTAGGATAAACCTAAAATGATTTAAAAAATAAAAAATTTAAAAAGACAACAGCAAAGCTTCTAGTGGCAGTCAGGAAATTATCCATACAAGAGTAATTAAATTCAATAAACAGAAATGTTTATTTAAAACACAAGATCTTACTTTATGGATATCTATTTATAATTTCCACAGAGCTACTTTTTTTCATTTTAAACCATTTTTGTTTTACTTTGAAGCAAAAAAAAATTCATACACATTCCTGTGTTGGGTGTATTGTGTGATATAAAAACAAAACAAAACAGAATAAAATACATTAAAAAAAAATAACACTTCCAAAGGACATGTGCACAACCGTGACAGCCTATATACAAACTAGGGAGATATTCATTCAAAAATAAAATAAATAAACAATAAATAAACCTGTACTTCAGTAAAGTTCAACTGGCCATTCATTTTGAAACACGGATCCAGCGTATTTAAAAGATGACGGAAACCCACATCTCTACGCACCGAGAGATTAGAGCCTATATGTAAAACCTTAAAAACCGCAGTTTACAAGTCAGTACTGAACCGTGGATGCTGTACGGAACGGTTCAATATGTTATTGAGAATTGTTGCATGCCTAATATTTATTGTCAATGTATAAACAAAATGTGTGAATGCTCCGACAAGTGATAGTGGTAGTGGCTGCTGTCGTCTACTTCTCACTGAGATTGTTTTGTTTGTTTTTTTTTTTTTATTTAGAATAAATAATAAAGACAGTTTCACCAGTAATGCCAGTCTATCTTTCACACTCACCCTCCTGCAGTGTCTGCAACACATGGTGACATCCATGGCTTAAATGCTGCTATTAGCCGCATAGCATTTATTTATTTATATTTTTTAAAAGGAATAGATACCAATACATAAACTATACATGCTATAGACAATAGTATAATAATAATAATAGTATAGACAATATCATTTTTAGCTTGTGCTAATTTGCAACATTTGTCCCGATGTTAGTAATTGTAATTTCCTTTGTGGTTTGTGAAGGGAAATGACTGCTGAAGAAAGTATTGATATAATAATCAAGGGCAATTCTTACTTTACTTAAAAATAGGTCTCTCTTGAAAATGGGTTGCACCTGTAGAATCAAAGGTTACATACAAATACTGTACATATGCTGCTTTCACGGACATGATACAGCAGCATCAACTAGAAAACAAGGCGGAACGATTACAGCTTCTAAGCTGTTAAATAAATAGGCCACACTACAAAAGTAATAATACAATAATAGTAGGGCTGCAGTCAACCAAGGAAATGGTTGGTCGACCAAGACTATGTCACAAGTAGCAATTAGTCGACCAAAAAAAAAATGGAGAATGAATGAGCAGGTGCAGAGGACGACGAGGAGAAAGAAAGAGAGAGACAAATATTTAGTTTTTGCCTTTTGTGGTGCTGGTTTGCTTTTAAACACAGACCATTTCTGATATAAACCTTATTCAAGCTTTGACCAGAACCCGACAAAGCAAAAGTGAAACCTACAAGTCCCACAGACATTAAGTATTTATATCCATGTCTGACCTGCAACCGACAATTAAAACCTATTTTTCCCTCATACAAATGACATATTAAGTTTCTTTTAATGGTAAGCCTGCTTTTATTAATAAACAACTGTTAATGTCAACATCAGATCAGCGCACGGGGAAACAAACGCACGTCAAACAGGTGCGCAGTGCACGCTGCGGCGCCAGAGACGGCAGTGGATCTATTTACATAATCCACATATCAAATATAAGGATAATCCATGTTCTTGTACAAAAAAAGGATTAACAGTGGATGCTTGTGGTTCAAGCCTGTCTTAATTCGTTCCCTCTCTGCTCCGATCAAAGTCAGTGACAGTGAAACACTTTTTTTCTTTTTTTTTTGCAGCCAGCACTCACTCACACAGCCGTTGCTGGACACAGAATCATGTTTAGGCATTAAATAAATTATATTTGAGATTTAATCCTTATCACCTATATAAGTGTTTTTTTTTTAAACGGTATTAAAACGGACACCATTGCTGGTCGACTAATGAAAAACTTGGTCGACCACGACAGCATCGACCAATTAGTCAACTAAATGACCAAAGCTGTCATCTCTAAATAATAGCTTTTTTATTGTATTTGACAGTTTACATGTTTTCCCGTACGCTTGCTACTTAGGAATATCTACTCACTGCTGCTGAACACTTCTTTTCTATTGTGATGTTGTGGTTGTGACAATACCTGGAGTGACTCAATGACGACCATAAAGGATGATGGTATAATATAGTAGTGCAAATCATCCAAAAACAACACGAAGGATGATGACAAAAGTAATGTGTCTTTACACCTAATGGTGAAGCCTATAAATTAACTCCTAATGGTTAAAAAATGACCACGTGTCACCTGATCCTAATGATTCCTGATGATGAACTGCACTAGTGCCACTACAGCACAATAATGGCCATAACACTGAATAACACAAAGCTACAAGTGTGGTAGAAAAGCATCTAGATTGTTTTCCTAGACGTTTTAAATGAGATTGACTAATAGCTGAGAGTAGTTAGTGCTTTATTACAACTTCATCCTATTGAGTTTTGACAGGTGGTGTCAGTGTGGTACCTGATAGGATTGGGAATCCCTTCTTTCGTTGCACCTACAAAAACAAACAAAAAAAAAAAAAAACACAAACGTTAGTATTTCAACGATTGAGGCTGTGGTCATTTTTTAATCTTAGCTGCACGGTGCGTAGACGTTGCTTTAACGTTTAAAAGGCTCCTCCAAAAACCGTTAGCTTGATTAGCTATTTTGCTAACAGCAACTGACGTTTAAAAACCAACACTAACCCATAAAACTGTTTTTTTTTTTCCTTTTTCTCCTGTGTAATAATGCCCATAGCGTTCCCATTTTGGTAGCACTGCGTTCGGCAGCTAATTTAATATTTATCTGTAACTGATGGTATGAATCTACTGGTTACCGTGTTAAGTGGTGACAGCGCCAGTAGATTCAGAATGTATTCTAATTTTTTACCGAAGCTGTTGATGAATGCTTTAACAAATCAAGGTAAACTTTATCAACTTTAATTGATCAATTAATTTATATTGCATTTTTTTTTTATAGCAGAGTGTGTATGACATGTTAGAAAAGCAAAGTTAATCTTAAGTAGCCCTGGTAACAACAAGTATGCCAATAAAATAAAATATTTGTGTCGAAATAAAATTATGAAAAGCTAACTCGTAAACAACTTGGTGTAATTTAACCTTTTTTTTAAATCACAATCACAGCTAAATAAAAAATATTATTAGTGGAACAAACCGAATTCCTTCACCAGATGACAAGAAAACCAGTATATCCATAACACCGGAACTTAACTGAAGCTAAACAACTAGCCGTTATAGCTAATTGCTACAAGCTAACGTCAAATGTAGGCGCCGTTGAATGATGCTAATCTCGTCGGTTTTGGTTTAAAAGCGTCGGTTTTTGATTTACCCATCGCTGACTCTTGCTGGTTTCCTTGCATACATCACCATCAAGGCCGTGGTGATGTATGTATGTGTGTGAGGGGGAACCGTGGCCTCCTGTCCGTCTGCTCTCTCAGCTTCCTGATATCTGCTGATTTTTCTCCGTCCGGCCCGGCAGGTCTCACAACAGCTCTGGCTCTGTGCAGCAACACTGCATAGCCAAAGGTCTCTGGTTAAAAACCCCTCCTCAGCGTATCATCGGGGCATAAAGTGGGACTGGGAACTGGACTCAGAGCTGGACTGGGCCGATGGAGCAAAGACCTGCAGGAGGAAGCGGGGTGTGCAGAACAGGAAACCAACCTCAACTGGCCCCTTTCAAAATAATATCTTCACATAGTTTCACTTTGACTTTAAATCGAATTAAAATTATATTAAGATTGTTTTTGCTTAAAGTGATGGATGCAGAAATTTTTAAAATACGGTACGAATAACTTAAACTATTTTGTCTTTAAAAAAAAATAGTATGGAGGTAGATTTGTGTCTTTATTAAAATCAAATCAAATCACTTCAATAATAATAATAATAATAATAATAATAATAATAACAATAATAATAAAACATTTCAATCAAAAACGTTTACTTCAATCAAAAATAAATATTTTCATTCAAAGAAAAAAACTGTTCTATAGATAGATAGATAGATAGATAGATATATGCATTTGAACACTTATTTTCTTTGATTGAAAGTTTTTGAATAAAATAAACTTTTGATTGAAAAGTTACATTTTTTTTATTGAACAATAAAGACACAAATCTAAATATTATACTGAAAAATTAGATTAAAAAAATGACCCCAAAAATTATTTTTAAGGTTTTTGTACTGCATTTTGAATATATAACATACGTTAAGCAAAACAGCCTTAATATAATTTTAATTTTGATTGAAAAATCGCTTCAATAAAAAAAAACAAAAAAAAAAAAACTTGTCAATCAAAAAATCAGATTAAGTCAAAAAGTGATTTTTTTTTTTTTTTTTTTGATTGAATAATAAAGACACAAATCTACCTCCATAGTTTAGGCCTATACTTTAGATGAGGGTTTTTCAACCTTGGGGTCGGGACCCTACATGGAGCCACCTGGAGATTAGATTTGGTTGCCTGAAATAGTAATTATTTTAAAAAATAAAAAATAATTTTATTATTATTCTTTTTCAAATTAAAGATTTTGATCAAACTGTCCTGAATGTGAACTAAAATGAGTCTGACAACTGTGCTCTTGTTTGAAACGGAATCGTATATTCCTTTGCAGTTAAAAGGCTTTTTTTTTAAAAAAATATGTGTGAGTGTGTTTTTGTGGGGTTTTTTTTTTTTTTTTTTTTTACCACTGTTGTTAGACTAAAAAGCTCTGTGCACTATAGTGGGAGCCATTCCCAGGCTATTCCCCACAAAGTTGGGTGCATAAAACTGCTCAAAATGCCTTGATAGTAGGATTGATTAAGAAATCTTTTTGTCATAATGTCCCCCATGTCACCATCATACTTCCTAAAACAGGTCACATGCTTTTTTATCCTGTGTGAAAAATAAATGGATTTCAATGCAGATTGCTACTAAGAAGGTTGAGGATTTTGAGAGACCTACATTTTGGTTAGAATAAAAGACTCCCAAAAATATTGACTATAAATTATACTTATTCTCATATTCTTTCTTCAGCAAAAGTACTATTGTTTTTAACCTCCTAATTCTATTTACTCCATATATTGTTCATGCTCCAAATGTGGCTGACAGCAATCCATAGCAGTCACCCAATATCAATATACTGTAGCAACTAGAAGCAAATGTGTCTGTGACTTTTTCACAGCTGAACTTTATTTTTTATTATTTTTAACTAAACGTAACATAAAGAAAAAAAATATATAAATAAATACCCTCAACTATTCCGAGCAAACACTTTGTGTTCTCTAATAAAATGGTAATTCAACATTTAAAGATCATTACCAGACTGGCTGGATATTCTGTATTGATTACTCTCTGGTAGGATTGAGGTCAAAACTAACATTGGCTGAAATAGAGATATAGTCTCCTTTACTCTGAGCCAGTTAGACACTAAACAACCTCTCAGCACAAGTGGGCGTTGTAATTGCTCTGCAAAAACTAGAAAATATACTGGACAGTCTGAGGTAAGCGTAATTATTATTTACTTGTTCTTTTATTTACACTTTATTCTGTGGCAGTCATTTTTATTCAATATCTATTTGTTCTGCTCAGTCCAAGGGAGTTAAAATTTAGCCTTGATTTAGAATTACAACTGCACTTATGTAAGCTATTCTGATTAAAACAAAAAGACCACCTTATGCACATTTCAAACTCAAATTACCTCCAGGTTCTGTTTATGAACCGGCAGAATTGGGCTAAATGTAGCTTTTCTTCAAAAAAAATGTCAGCATGGAGTCCAAAATTCACATTATTATTTTTTTTTTATTTTTATGTTGTAGTGTAACAAATTCTCTATACAATGATGAAGTGGACAATGTCACCCTTCATAGGTAGGTAGAACATCTAACAGCCTTCTGTCTATGTAAAGCTTTCATGGTAATATCACGTGTGACCAGTTGGGGGCAGAAAGTTCCTTGTAGAGCCATTTAGCACTAGTCAATAAACATGTTGGCTCCAGTTTCATACCTAAAATATTTTAACACTCATTCTTCATTATTTTAATTAATAAACTAAGCTGACAAAATCTGTAAAAAAAATAATAATCATAAATAAATAAATAAATAGCAACAACAACAAAAAAAAATGAAAAAATCTTGACTTTCTTCTTGAATTGAACTCACTGTTGTAATCCTCACAATGTTGTTTATCCACGTGAGAATAGATAGGCTACAGATGGAGTTTAGATTAATAAAATGTGTAAAATGTTTCTTGTTTTTCAGCTGCAGTCACTGATGTTTCACACAGACCAAGAGGAGGACTACAAGTTCCTCCACAGCATGCTGATGGAGAAGAAGCTTCACTTACTCTTTAAAGTAATGTCACCATTTGTGCTTGTACTTCAAAACTTTACATTTGTAGCAATACAAAATATACCTGTGATTTAGGCTGCCTTTAGTCGATACAATTATAATAAAACCCTATTAAAATTCAATATTCACACTCTTCAATGGGGTGGATGTTTGTGATGCAGCTTCCCAGCCTGATCAGTGTGGTTCATTTTTAGTTTTACTACTCTCAGGTACAAATATTTCATCTCACAATCTTGTTTGGAACAGGGGTTCTCAACTGGTCTCACCCTGGGACTTATATTTTGCCACGGTCATTAAATCGCGACCCACTTTTTTTTTCAGAATTCAACCAACTACAGTTAGTTTTTCAAAAATCGCTGTTGAAAACACACGTACTGTATATAATCATATTTTAAAACATAAATCTATATATTATCCTGTGCAACATGCATTTCACAGCATGCCTGTCAAAAGAAAAGTTTATTTCAAGATAAAAGACAATTAAGCCCAACACAATAGACATTAAGTATTAATTTGGTTCTAACCAGCTGTCCGCGACCCACCCAGTACAGGTCCACAACCCACCTTTGGGTCACGACCCACCAGTTCAGAATCACTGGTGTAGAACAAGACCAAGGACCACCTAATCAATAAAAGAATAATTACAAACCACTGGTAACTCTAAAAATATCCAAAACCATTAAGATATGTTTACTACTCCATACGAATGTATATAATATACTGTATTGTTATTTATGTAAAATGAAAAAAAAATGGCGTTTGAGTTTTGAAGGTTTTCTAATCACTTGGAATCAGTTGAAGCTGCGGTGGAATCACTTAAAGCATCTTAATCACATTCATCAAAACGATGCACCTCCTGTTGTGTTAGACATTAGTAAAACACCCACCTGCGTATAAGCTACAAGGCGGTGTCGCAAAATAGCTGTTAAATAAAATATAAAGTTCTGCTGCTGGTGTATAAATCTGTGAATGGGTTTGGTCCAGAATACATCAGTGAGATGTTAGTCAGGTATGAACCCAGCAGGTCTCTCAGATCTATGGACACAGGTCAGATAGTGGAGCCCAGAGCTCACAGTAAACATGGTGATGCTGCTTTTAGTTGTTATGCTGCAAAGAAGTGGAGCAAACTGCAGCAGAGCTGAAGTCAGCATCTAATGTGATCAAAGTTAAAAGCACTTTTTTTCCCCTACTGCGTATGATTGAAAGGGAGATTTATGGTCACGTTGTTGACGTAATGTGTTTGTTGATGATTTTAATTGATTTTACTGATGATTTTAAATGTTCTTATTGATTTTAAGCTGTTGAATGTTTTATCATGTAAAGCACATTGAGTTGCCTTGTGTATGAAATGTGCTATACAAACACATTTGCCTTGCCTTGCCTTGCCTCCCAGTGTGAGCCGGAGATAAGCACCTGCAGACCCCCGTGATCCTGAAAAACAGGCACAAGTGGGTCTGAAAATGGATGGATGGATGTTTAAAAAAATCTGATATTAGTTTGAAAAATATATTTGTCTAATAAACTGAATGACCCACTATTGTTTGCTTGAAGACCACCTTTGAGAATGGCTGATTTAGAATAGGCTCCTATTTGTTGCACTTTGAGATTTGTTCTCAATGTAAAGTGAATTATAAATAAAATTTATCATCATTATTATTATTATTATCATTATTATTATTATTATTAGAGGTGGACTGATAAGGGATTTCCAAAGGCCGATGCAAATATCGATTTTCTTTTTTTCTTTTTCTTTTTTGTAATTCAGCCGATGTCCGATATCTAAAGCCAATATACTTTTTTTTTAAAGCGCATTAATTATGAAAGACAATTGAAACACTCAGATGATATAAATGTATATATTAGAAATTAAATTAAATACACCAATAAAACATTTATTGAACTTTAAATATATCTGTACACAACCAAGTAAAACAAATATCCTTATCCTATTAAGGATATAATAGGATAAGGATATTTGATTCGGCACTATTATATTATATCGGCTTTTTATTTGTCTGCCTATTGGCTTCTACCTCTCCCATGCACATGCTATTATTATTACTTTTTGTAGTGGTTGTATATTCATACATCCGAATGGATGTTTTTTATGTTCTTTTTTCCTTTAATGGCTACTCTAAAGTGCTAAATAAAAATAAAAAAAGTGGGTCGATGGCCGATATTGTGAATGATAAACAGTAGAGGGTAAAAAAACACACTATATAAAGGTTGAGCTAACAGCCTGTGTAATCACATCTCTACACAAAACCACATATGTCTGTGTTTTCTCATTGAACAGATTCATGAGAAGCTGAGACACTTTGACAAGAGGAGTCCTGTCCCTGTCCAGGAGGATGCTGCAAGCCTGGCTTTTGACGTGAGTCTCATAACTCCTGACAGTTCAACTACTTTTTCCATCAAATCAAACAGTATTCATATCATTTCCTCTATTATTTCGATTGTTTTCCTCACAGACGTGTTGATATGTGGATTGTTGGTTATTTAGAATGATTAATGTTAGTTCTGTTGTATCACATAAACAGAATTATAAGGCAGTTTCACAGTAGATAGAATTTGGTGTCTGTTTGCCCAGAGTTAGGTAAGTGAGGGAGGGTCAGTGCTGAGTAATGGCCTGCTGAAAAGATTTGCTCCACAGTGCAACGTTACATTTGATGGATTACGATTAACTTCAAACCCCATGAGAAAGTCACACGCCACAAACATGTACGGAATCAAAACTTACTGAGCAGCTATTTTCCTTTTAAATGCTCATCAATTATGTAATGCTCTTCCTTGAAGTCTTTTTTAACCAGAACTGATACACCATTACCTGTCATATTAACCCATTTTTATTGAGTTTATTGAAGCTTACGAAGTTAATTATAAAGAAAATAAGAATCATGAGTACCTGTCCTACGAAGCTGGATAAATATATCCGGGACATCTTTCCGTTAGCGGGCTTGACTTAACCAAACATTCGCCATCACAGAGCCGCATGTTATCAACAGGGTTTTCCAACTTAAGTCACAATTGAGGAATAATTCTTTCAAAATATGAAGAATAAAAAAAACATCGTTTGGACAAAAAGCAACACTGTTGCTGCAGCAAAAGCAGGAAGAAAAGAAATGCAAGCAGATAATTGGCTGTTAATGCATACATTTGTGAGATTGTACAATATTAATTAATCATATAATAAACAGACACTCTGATTAGTTGCGACTCCACATCCCACAATGCAATGGGCAAAAGTTTTCTGATAATGTCAATAAATAGTTGAGCTCAGATACAGGGCCGGCCTTCCCGACAGGCAACACAGGCGGCCACCTAAGGCACCACATTGCACCTCCCGATTTGTTTTATTTTTTTTTTTAAAACAATAATTTAAAAAGGTATAATAAATGTGAAAGAGACCCTTTACAATCACTGTACATGTTTTCTCTTAATTGAATATTAATATTAAAACTCTAACTATACCTGCTAATCTTCTGCCCATATTTGTATTTTTTTTTTTAGGTGTTATATTGTATTATAGTGCATTATTCTAAATTTTAAAATAGGTTGTATTTTTTTTTCATTGGTTTGTTGTGTCACAGAATTGCATTGTTTTGTCTTGATATTTAAAATAAATAATAATGTGTACACACTGTGTATAGACTTGAAAAAAAGAAAAAAACATAATCTATTTTTATTCATTCATGGGGAGGAGGGGTCCAAAGTCCACTCTTGCCTCGGGCCCCGAATGACCTAAAGCTGGCCTGCTCAGATAACACTGTTGAGCATCATTTTCAACTTTGACTTTTTTCATCTGTTTGGCCTACTTTATGTATTTATCTGATTAAAAAAATAAAAATTGTCCAGCAGATTTAAGTTTCAAAAAGAACATTTTGTTTTGTTTTGATTTTTACAGACAAAGACACCATAACTCATCAAATTAACCCTCACGGACCACCTATAATGCTAATAAAACATTTGTAACATGGAGTTTGAAAGAGATATGAGTTTTGGATGAGTTCTCCTGTTAACATCTGGGCCAGTGATGGATGCTCACGGACCACCAGTAGTGCACAAACCCCACTTTGAAAAACCTTGAACCTGCTCCCTCCACTTCAGTCAACTTTAACTTTGGTTGTCATCACAGAGAGAGATATTTCGATATACTCCCACATTCCCATCTTCTTCTCTCCTCCTCAAATCAACCCTCCTTCCATTATCCTAATCCCTTCATTGTTCTGTTGGCCTCTCTTTCTCTTTTGGCTTTTCATTAATATCACTCTCAGTCTGGTTTAAATCACTGGGACCTACTGGAAGGACCAAACCCATTGTTTTGTTTCCCTTCAGAGAGAGACTTCTGTTTGCCCACAATGGAAACGGATGACCTTCATGCGTTGTGTCTTTGGAGTGTGCCTCGACATCTTGAAGCAGTAGAACTCATTACTGCAGTCTATGCTTGACAGGACAGGCGACTGCACGCAGTCCGTCACAGGCTCGCCTCCCCACATGGCTGACAGTCAAGGCTGCTCTGTTTCCCTTGTCCGAGCAGCAGTCGCGTATAGCCTTGCACATTTAGGAGCTTTTTGTTCCACTCGAGGCTTGGAATAAGAAACCAAAACAGGACCATGAACAAATAGATCACATCAACGGCATAAATATCCCAATAAGCTCCGCGGAGTGGCAAGATTATGCAGAGAACCCGAGCTGATGATGTGTCCTCTTCTAATTTAAATGTTTTTCTTGAATAGCCTTGAACATATTTGAATGATTCTTTTTGTTAATGTGAGGTCTTATCCCTCAAAATGACAAACAATAACAACCCATTTCTCTTCTGCTGCACTTCCAGTTGGCCGAGGACCTTATCTACCAAGACTGTAATGATGAAGTCAAGGAACTTTTTCTACTTCTTTCCAATCCCCACTTTAAGGTGATGACTGTTTCCTTTTATTTCCCATAACAAAATACACAATGTCAAAATACACAAGCTAGCTTTTGCAGCAAATGTTTTAGGCAGTGGCTATCCGTACGGTTGCCGTATCAATATACAGACATTCTATCCGTACGCAGCGTATCTCATTGGCCAGTTTAGGTCACGTGACTATGACTAAACCTAACCCTAACCCTAGAAATTGTTGCGATACAGGGTTATAACCTAACCCAGGGGTCTACAACCTGTGGCTCTGGAACCTAATGTGGCTCTTTGACTCTTTTGCAATGGCTCCCTACAGCTTTAAAAACTACTGAAATAGTTTTTTTTTTTTTTTACAGAGGCTATTAATGATTAATGACAAATAAAATCAAGATATAGCAATTTGTTAACCTAAAAAGAAATCACATTCTGCAATGACTCAGCACCTTCTTACTTCACCTCCTGCAACATCTACAGACCATCAACTTTCCTGTACCTGTGACTAAACTTCAGTTTTAAATCCATGGTAAGATAACTAAACTAATAAAACACTATTCTGGAAGAAAATAGAGATTTTAATTGTGTGGGAACAGATTCATTTAACCACCAATGTGCTGCTTAAATATGCATGCTTTATGTGTGGCAAGAAATGAGCAATTAGCACATGACCACATGATCATGTGTTATCAAACTTCAAGTTACTTTTTGAAGCCTTTCAAATACATTAACTAAAAAAAAAAATCTTATTTATATAACATTGTGTTCATGTAAACTGAGATGCGTAAGAATTTGAAGATGCAAGATACTGTTTTATTTCTTGACTGTTTTTAAGTTTCCATTTACATGATCAATATAAATCACATCAAATTAAATCAAACATTATTCTATAGAATTTTAACTGTATGGAATTTAAAACACTGTATTGTCTTCACTGAGAAGGCATTTCTTCAGCTCCAGGAGGACTTTAATCCAGGTGAGATGAGACAAAATGGTTCCTTTGAGAGTAAAGGTTGCAGACCCCTGACCTAACCATAACCCTAAGACGCTATGTACGTGTACTTCGGTAAACGTAACAATAGTACACTTTCAATTTTTTTAACCAGAACTCAAACAAACTTTGCTTTGTTTCCTTTCTATAACTTTATACTTTTTATTCTAACTGCTGGTATAGTTCTTACATCAAGTTTGATGAGAAGAGTTTAAAAAGCAGATTTTATTCAGCTAAGAATAGGAATGTATTTTAATCATCCACTTTATCATATGCTTTATCACTATTTTTGATGGGATGGGGACTTTTTTGTGTTGTAAAAGGCCAACATGGATCCATGCTGAAAAGTGTGGTAATATTACAAAATAATATTCAATCTAAATCAACAATTTAGATAAAATTGGCAAAGCTTTTTTAGTCTTATTCTCTGAACCTGAAGGTAGTGTTGCCAAAATACCTGATGAACTGCTCTTTTTGATTTCTTACTATTTGAATACAACTACTTTTTACTTGCATTTATTCTGACAAATTTACTCCTCACCTCAACTGCCAGTAGTCTAAAGTATAATGCTGGAGAAGAGTTTGATATATTGAACCAATATACCAGATTTAAACTCCAGTATTAGCTGGAAATGTACACAAAAATCGCAATTTATTGATTTTTTTTAAGTCAGTATTAGAAGAAAAGAAGAAAAATAAATACATATAATTATTATATTATTAATTCAAATCTGTTTATTGTTTATTTACATTTTTATAGGTTTATTGTATATTTTACGTCACTACTTTACATGAGTGATGCACCCTCTCTAGCAATGATGCATCAATGTAGAGCTCAGTGTCACACATACAAAACTGGTTTTCCAGTTTAAAGGGATCAGTTAAAATAAAACAAATCTATTGATGAAACGTGTTTTTGCCAGTTTAGAAATCTTTCCAAACCAACACGGTAATAGGAGAACCTATTTTTTTTTTTTCATGCTGTCTTGCTGTGTCTGATCTACTCTGGGCAAACAACGGTTTGTTTTCTAAAATTCAATTTTATATAACTCACTCTTGGCCAAAGTTTAGGCCAACTTTAGATTTTATTCAATCTGATTTCACTTCATCATCGTGCCGCCTGAGAGGTGCTGACATCTATTAACCACACCGTCCCTGAAGCAGACCTACTCCAGACTGATGTTTATTAGTGAGCACTCAGACTGCATGTTCCTCACTTCACTTCTGCTGACACTCATTTTTTCCACCGCACACACATGCTGCGTATGGTTTTACAGAACTTTTTTTTTTAATGAGCAACCTCAGCCAACCGACAACTAACAGGTTTGTTTGAACAGTCGTAATGACCTGTTGGTTCTTGGCTTCAGCACAGGAGTTCACACGTATTTATGAGAGACAGCGGGATATAATATTCTGTAAATGTATGTATGTAAAACTCTCCAGAGGCATGGTTGGTCACACATTGGCAGCTTCAGAGGAAAGCAACTGTTGATGGACATGAGGATAACAACTCAAGCAAACCAGATAATTAGATTGACAGATTGTTTTATTTAGTTTTTATCATTTATTACAATAAATTGAATTCACAAAAGTTGTAAGGCTAAGGAATTGATGCCGTTTGGATTTCAACCAGTGTCAGAACGGAATGTCTTTCTTCTCCCTGGATCGTCCTTTCCAGAGTCTTCTGTATGTCCACGATGCTGTAGCTCAGAGAGATTTTGAACCTGCTCTGCCATCTGTGCCTGACGATGTACTGGAGGAAGATGAAGATTCCGTCAAAATTGTCAGTTTGGTCAAAACCAAAGAGCCTCTGGTAGGTATGCAGTTTTCAAAAAAGGAAACATGTTAATCCAATTCTATAAAGCACATGCGTCAAACTCATGGTCCAGGGTCATGAGTTCCATAAATGTGTCACATTAGGAAAAACATGTATACATCACATTTTTTGATCATAAGTACCTCTACATCATCACTGTAGAGGTAGGACTGATGACATAATCACTGTAGAGTTAGGACTTTATTAGAATTCGTAAAGCATTTATTTATTAAATCATTTATTAACGGTATCATTGCAGTCCAAACAAATCTGAAATCTTGAACCAAGCAGCAGCCGTGTTGAAACTTTCAGGTCAGTCTGATCCTGATCCGCAGAGATATTTGAGGAACACACAGTACTTCACACATTCATATTTGTTTTTTATTTTTATTTTAAACAAACATGTTTATTTGGTTATGTTTTAAAACAATCTTGACAATAAAGTTGAATGTTTATAGATTGAGATATTCCTCTTAGCAGCCTGTTCACTTGGATGATGAGCTACGCTTATGGAAGTTATTAAGAGTTTGTAGAGCTAAGTAGATGTTAATTAATTATAGCAGCTTTCCGTTGTATGCAAAAAAAACTCGTTATGGTTTAACCCATCTGTCATTCATAGTCATAGCGCTACCTATTAGTAAAAGCAAATCATAGGTATTATTTATGCACAAAACATTACAGGAAAGTTTGTGATATAATCCTTGAAAATGGTCAGCTACGTCTTACCACTTTAAAATTTCTGCCACACCCCGACATGCAACACACCTCAACGTGCGCCACTTCCCGACATGCGTGTGGTTACGAGGGCCCGTTCATCACTGCTTACAGCTTTAATAATTTTTTTTTTTAATTCTAGCAGCTGTGACTAGAAGATTATCAGTTGCACAGACATTTAAAGTGGGAAAGAATGACGATGTGGCTGCCATGTTGTTATCTAGACTAATCGCACGATATAAGTAGTGTGGAATGAAATTTGGGGAGCAAATACTACAATTATTTTCATAATTATAGAGATTTTTGCAGTATGTACATATGGTTATAGATTTAAATCAACTAAAGGTCTTCTTGTGGGCATATAATAGAGAACATATGTTTGTACTGAACTCAAACCTGT